>NC_039262.1:16576630-16639130 GCF_003368295.1 Carassius auratus
AACATGAGGTAAGGCACTACTGTAAAACAGTTGGCGCCCCAACTGCTTTTTAAAGTGACTCTGGTCCTAACAATAGCCTTTGTGTGTGTGACAATGTCATGGTTGATTGCTTCAACACACCACAGCAGCTCTATCAAATAACTAGAGAGGATAAAAACAAATTCAGTCAGCTAGTTTGACGTCAGTTATGACCAAGAACGCTACTTATTTTGGTCGTGCTGGTCAGCAGCCTTCCCTGTCTTAAAGGAATTCACTAGGATGAATGTGTTGGCTTGGTGCAAGCTAATAAATGCATACTAAGTGATGCACAATAAAACCTTTGACACAGGTGCCGCTGGGTCTTTTCTTGGCTCGTCCGCAAGGTAAGGACTTTGTTAGAAGTCCTGTGCCAATCATTTCCATTTGGCTTGTTTCTTGATGCTCTCAATGAGAGTTCCTGAGCCTATAAACATCTAGAGAGCATCATTCACAAAAGGTGATCTCCGCTCTTCTGCAGAGACTATATATAAACGAATGTGGCATTCTTAACGATTGGGTTGGTGAAGCCAAATTTTAGTGCACACACACAGATACACAGAGCTGTTTCTCTCTCCATCTCTGGCTCTCTCTCTCACATACACACATACACACCACACACATAAAACAGCATAGAGAGGCCGCTGTAGCGCTGAACCTCGAGAACAACGGCAGTAGTGTGGGGCCGTCTCTCGGCGGCTGGACTTCATGACGACTGCCTGTGACCGGAGGTCGCTGCGTCATGCCGGTGTTCTGAAACTCTGACCTACCTGCTCAAGATGACCTACCAGTAGTCATGTTTAAAAATACAATATCTCGTCAGGCAGAAAATAACTTGTTGGGATGTATTACCAACGTAATGCATTGAAAAACAAGAAGAATGTGTTGTCATGCAGAAAATATATATCAGGATGTCAACATGGGTAGCTTATCTTGTTTATCTAGAGTAACCCACAACTCTAAAAAAAAAACGTTTAGAGATGTTAATGTCTATATTGTGGCATGAATGCAGTGAAGCTGTGGTATGTGCTGCATCTTATGAAAAGTCAGTGGAAAAGCACCCCCACCCCACCATACAGAGAGAGAAAGACCAGCAGCATTATTAACCTATAAACATATAAACCATGTTATACACAGCAGCGTATGGGATGGGATGTTTAAGACACCACACATACACAGGCTGTAAATTATGGGGGGGTTGGGTGTCCAACCTCACTAAGCATAGGCTTCACACTGCTGAAAAAAATAAAAATAAAATATAATATATATGCTAAACTAGTTTACTTGGTCCTACCTGGTCTACCTGGTTATCATTTTTATCTAGTAGCCCAACCAATCTTGGGGACCAGCTAAGATCATAATAGGCTGATTTATGCTGGTTTTGTTGAAAGAAAATATATGTGTATATAGTAGCCTATGTCTGCTTATGCATTTGCATGCACACATGTTTACTTACAACGTTTCAGTAAACCAAAAAGTTAGATTACAGGTCAGTCAGAATGAACAAATCTCCATCGCGTTAAGAGGTAACCATAGCAACAGTATGCTGCTCGAGAGTGTATCGGACATAAAGTCCGGTCTTTATTTATCCTTTATTAAACAAATCGCAGGCATATGATAAATAAGTTTTAATTTAACTCACAAAAATTCTGCTCCCATTAAAGTCACTGAATAAATAGCACACTGCGCATACGGTACTCTAATGGTGAAAATGACGGGCTGTGAGTTATTTACAGGACAAACCGTGTGCGCTTACCGTGTCCGTGCGAATGGATTGCCGCTGGGCTTTTTGTCCGGTGCCTTCTCACACACGCCCCGTCCTCCAGCAGAGCCTGCAGAGGTTTGCTCTCCCCGGGGCGATGCTGACAGCTCAGCCCGGTACCGCAGCGCCCTGTGTACACTCCGCACGCCTGGCCCTCGGTTAGCGGGCAAGTCATGCAGCACCCGCAGCCTGGCTCCTTTACCGGCTCCGGGCAGTCCCCGGGGCAGCGGTTTACACAGCACCATTGCCCCGTCGTCGCATGGCTCGCAGCGGACCACTGGGCTGACGCTTACAGCCCGCCGGGCGAATGCTGCGAGCAGCGCGGTCAGGCAGAGCGCACACAGTCCCGTCATGGAGCCGAGGCGCAGGAGGGAATAGATGCGTGGAAAAACGGTGCGTCAGATCACCTCACCTGGATAAATGATTACACTAAAGCCTGAGCTCTCAACATATGCCTTGGGAAAGTAGCGGCGCTTTGGCTTGTGCTGTCACGTCGGTTTGACAGGACTGTGAACGAAGCGGCTGGGTCTCTCCATCTGTAAGTGAGTTTGAGTGGAACTTCAGGTTTTATACAGGCAGGAGAAGCACGGGCTCAAGTCACTCCCCTCGGTATGAATTATGTAGTCACCGGTCTCGGTCTTAAGGGACCGCGCGCATCCTTAGTGAAACCATTCAACAAAAGAGACGTGGTGGAAAACAGGGAAATCTGCGATGGCTTTTAGGCCGGTCATTATTTAGAAAGGTAGCGAGTGACGCCGCTAAGGTAATATAATCAACGTATCAAATAGGCAACATCAAACATCAAAAGAAAATGAATTTATGTAGACTTATACAAATTAGAACATTCACCTGCTTGGATGCCCCAATAATAAAATAAAATAAAATAATTTATTAATATTGAGAAAATTGCCTTTTAAGTTGTCCAAATGAAGTTCCTAAATGCATATCCTATTATTAATCAAAATAACATTTGATATATAATTACGATTGGAAATTTACAAAATATCTTCATAGATTATGATCTTTACTTAAAATCCTAATGATTTTGCTATTTAAGAAAAAATCGATCATTTTGACCCATACAATTTATTGTTGGCTATTGCTACAAATATACCCGTGCTAATTATGACTGGTCTTGCTATCCAGGGTCACATATATTTTCTGATCATATTAGACCTCTGAATTTATTTAAAAGTAAATAGTAAGGGTAGCACTATATTTAATTATTACAGGATCTAAACCCTTTATACAGTGTGTGCCATTGAAAAGAGTGTAAGCCTATCTCTCACAGCTTCATTTCATCCCTGTTATTGGCGTCTAACCTGACTAGGGTCTATTGGATACACCCATCCATATATTCTCCAAACCACTAGTCCTCTTTAGGGTCATGGCACATTCGATACAGACAAAAAGAAAACTCTTAACAATAGAACAATAGAAACATCAGTTTAATATTTATAGAAAAAATAACAGCAAATAAAATGTTCACCAGATTTTAAGTGAAAATGAATGAAATCCACTGTATATATTTCAAAAACATTACACAAATATTTTGAAATCATGCTCTGAGAAATACGTTTAGACTTGACTCAGAATAATCAAATAGGCTGTTGAAATGGCCTGACGGATGCAACTGTTTATTTTCAGAACAAAAATACAATGGAAACCTAATCCAGTGGTTTCGGTGTCTTGTAGTAATGTGTACAAAACATTAAAAAGCCAGCCCAGACCCTTTTTCACCAATGAATATTAGAGGAACTCTCAGAATAATGTGGAAAATGCACTTTGGGTGGTCAGGCATTAGCGGTCTCATGACACCTTCTGTACCAAGATCAGCCCATTCATCCATACAGAAATCTTCACTGACCACTGGCAACTTTTCACCATCCACTCATCCATCCAACTAGTAACCTTGACCCCCGTGACTCCTCACTGGGCCTGTGGGAGAAAAATGTTGACCCATGAATGTTCACGGACAGGCCTGCATCCTTTCCCTTTTTCAGTCAATCTCTCCTTCTCACTGGGTGGTAAGAGATGATTAGAGTGTGGGTTGGATGTTGGATTGTGCTGCTTCAGCGCTGAACTCCCCTCTTGCCTCTGCTCTGTAATAACACAAAGTCTGTACAGGCTGTACAGCTCGGTGGCTCCAGCTTTGGGAAAATAAAGGCCTACGGGCCTGCCTGCAGACCCCAGTGTTGAGACTGGCCCACTGAAAACAAGCAGAGGGGGTAAGGAAATACCCCCCAGCACACACAACCCCACTAACAGCACCCTCTGCTACTAAGATTAGTTTTCTTATGACTCTGCATATTTCTCCCTCGCTCTCCTGCTCTTGATTTCTTATTGTCTGTCTGTCTGTGTACCTCAGGAATTCCTTCCGTTTAGAGAAGCGACACGTGAGGGCTCTCCTCTGGTCTCCAGGAGCATTTTGGGAATGGAATGCACAGCGCCTGCCTAGTGTTTCTGCACGGAGCAACAAAGACCGAAAATCAAACAGAGCACGACTGTACAATCTGATAAGATAGTGACTGATGGTGCCATCCATGACTGGGTTATTGCCTTGGATCATATTAACGATTCCTTATCAGTGCAAGCCAGTAAACGTGTAACTTCTCAAAATCATTGGATCGCATTTAGAAGCGCCTGTTTGCCGGTGTGTGCGAGTCTTGAGTGTTTATTTCTTTGAATATTATTGCAGCTGGCTGAATGTTTATTGAAAACGCTGTGCTCCAAAGGACGGATGCCAAACTGCGGGCCTACATTTTAAGTGTCTCTTAGTCTTCATATACTCTATAATCTATCTGAATATCACACTTTTTATTTGAGTGTCAGCACGTCTCCAACACTCTGTCTCTCATTCACATTCCTCTGGCTGCTCTCAGAATTGGATGGTAAATCATTAATTGTCCTTCCTGCTCTGCTGTGTGTCACATTTGACAGCCGTTACTGTGACACTCATTTAATACTGGGTTTCTTCGGTGGTTTCTGGAGTGGGATGGAGGGAATGAGAGAAGGGGGTGGAGGAGTTAATTTATTTGTTTCGTTCCTCCAAGGGAGTTTTATAGAAAACAATACATCCCTGATGGCATTGCCACTTTATATTATAAATCATAAATCACAAATATGCATTTATGCACTAAACATGTACATTGCATGATTTGTTGCCTGCATTTAGGTTTTCTGTCACATTACACATACTGGCTCAAATTTTTTTGTCTTGCAAGCATATGTGCAGTACATCTCCTACTAAGGGTTTGATTTGTTCTAACAGAGAGCAAAATAGGAAGTTGAGAAAACTTAAACGTTTAAGGCAACCAGCTTCAGCAGATTTTGTAGTTTTCTCAACTTGTTGTTTTCAGTTTATAGCTACAACAAAAGGCTGCGAAAGCTCAAACATCTGCTGAATCTGGCTGCCTTTAAACTTTTAAGTTTTCTCAATTTTTACATTTTTCGCAGTGTGCCTGTTTCTGTTATGCACATGTTCCCTTTTGTGTAACAGCTGGGAAGCAAATTTTCTTAAAGTATCCGTATTTCACTTATTTTAGGATACCATGTGTTTCTAATAAGATTTGATTTGGCTTCAGTCATCATGTTGTGACACAAAGAAATCATAAAAAAAAGATTTACAATGCCTTGGGTTCAGAATTCAAACAGCATTTTATTCATTTCCTGATTTACACATCAAAAATTTGCCTCAGACACCAGCACAGCACTCTCTTGTCTACCAGCTGTCTCTGCAGATGATCAGATGTTCTTGTTTAGGAAGAGTATTTGTGTCAGTGTCACAAAATGTATAATTTTATTTAAAGTTATTTAACGCAACAACTGAAAGATGAGAAAAATATAATATTTTGCATAAAGAAGATGTAATGTGTTATGTCATTATTTTCAGGACAATTTTCTGCACATTTTCTTTTTCTTTCTTTCTTTCTTTCTTTCTTTCTTTCTTTCTTTCTGTCTTTCTTTCTTTCTTTCTTTCTTTCTTTCTTTCTTTCTTATATAATTATCAGTAATCTTTATTTATATTTCAGCAATGCAAATGGGGGTTAAAATTATCCTTGAGGTAGAAAAGTCCTTAAAGTAGACACTATTTTGTATATATATTTTATAAAATATATTATATTTAAATACTTTATGAAAATTTTTTCATATGCTTTATTTAAATGAATTAAAAGCAAAAATATGTACACAGTATGATAAAAAAAAAAAAAAAACATTTTTAAATTATTTTAAGTATAAAATTAAACATCTTGTGGCTTTAAAATGTAAACTAAGAATGCACACCGCCTAGATGTGCCAAGAATAAACAACTCATTCTAAACAGCACCTAACAAACTGGTAATTTAGGTTATAAAGACATATAAAATATAAATACTGCATAGAAACATACAATACTTATATTGTACATTCAACAGTTGTTTTGCATTGCACATGGCCAAATCTACGACCATGCCCCTCGCACACTCCGAGCCAAGAAAGCGTTCAATGTGAGGCCTCTGTGCCCATTTGCAGGCTAAAAATGTAAACAACATTATCAGATAAATGGCCTCATTGAATCTAAACTCACGAAGACATTATTTTTCAGATCTGGCTCAAACAAACTCATTGCCTGTGAAGAACAACATCATCTTTCCATGGACCATTTCCCAAAGCCTCTCCAGATTTCGATAGCAACTGTAATTCAACCAGGAAGGAAACCAAATGCTCACTGCGCTCACAGTCCAGAACTGAATATGTCCTGAATGTTTCTGTGCTCTGTTCTTCTGTTGTGCCTCTCTCTTCAGGAACAAATAATTACAGTCACAGCATGCGACTTAACAGCGCAGAGATCAAATTCCACCGTGTTATAATCACTTGCTGTTTGGCTATTGCAGCAGCAGCAGCAAAAAAACAAAACAAAACAAAACAAAAAAAAAGGTAATTAGTGAAGGTAATTGGTTGGGGGTAGCAGAAAAGACTTTGCTACAGAGTGAGATCAGAATGGAAATGGAGGGAGCTCAGACCGATTTAGAGAAAGCAGGCATGACGCACAGGTGGTTTGTCACTGTGAGAAATATCAGAAGCGAAACGGACTCAACATAATCATTTTGTGTTTTTGCGATAAGCCCTCTGAGCTTCACTCTATTTTTGGAAAAGCTTCTCCGTGAGAGCAGTTCTGAAGATGGAAATAGTGAGCGCACAGTAGAGCGTATAAAGCTGAAGGAATGTGTGAGATCCGAGCATGACTTTGCACTGCATGGTTTGAGTATGAGCCAAAACAGATGGAACAGACCCAATAAAGGTTTAGCCCAACACTGTGCCCATTCACCACATGCTCTCTCTTACACACACACACACACACACACATCTTCTAAGTTCACTATGGCCTGCATAGGCAGTTGCCTTCTAAGGCAGCATCGAGACGGTCATGGAACCTCATAAGTGACCGATTTGGAACTCTACCAAGCCAGCATAACACAAATAGCACTTGAAGAAGAGATCCATCTAGCATGTAACTAAACTAAAAGCATACAGCTCTAATAAGAATAAAATTGCATAGAACACACAAATATTGGCTATTATTAAATTGTTTGTTCTTTTCGCCATTGAGAGAACCATTTTTTCAATGAATCAACTTTTCTCTAACCATGTCCACCATCTTGGTCAGGGAACTCGTGTGAGCAGCGCATCTACAGGGTTTGACAATAACATGTTGCAAAGCTAACAACACACTACTCTATTAAAGTCTGTGTAAAGGCCATTTAGAGAATTGTTTCTAAACACAGCATTAATGTTAGAAATGTTTTTCATAATTTTCGTGTTCAGGATTTTGTGGGCGGGTCTGAAATCCTATTTTGATGATGCAATGGAGCCACTGAGCACGGCCCCTTTAGAGTTTAGAGCGCTTAGTAGCGGTGGTTTGCTCGCTCATTCGTGAGTTACTGTAATTATTGTTAGTTACTACTGCCTACTGTTTGCTAGCAAGCTATAAAATGTGGCTGTGTAAATCCAATTAAGCTTCTAGAGAGAAGATCCATTCAGGTGTAGCAATATTTGAAAGTTGAGAGAGGTGGCATCTTTCCCGTGAGTGGGTGTGGTTTCAAGACCACATGCGGACATGCCCCCATTATAGACGGTTTCATCGGGGACCCATGCACATAGCCCGAAATTAACTTCCAGTCTGTGTTTTTTATTGGTCTGGCTAGTGGCGTCAACTACAAACACATTTAAAGTTAAGGTTATGAGCAGATTGAGGTTGGGTTTCCCATACATTGATTTATTTCTGGCATATCAAAACTGACTGCAGCAAAGACATTTTCCAAAAGGCTTTTACCTCATTGAGTAAACTTGTCTGTGAAGGAAACTGACTGTCTTCAGAAAATTTTCGATTTCATTTTCATTTCATGTTGCATATAATGCCTTATAAAAGAGCGTTTGTGAGCAAAGTGCTGCTTTGTGAACGACCGTTACCAGAGAAATCTCTATCTCTCCCACTCCAAAAGCACCTCGTGCTGGCAGAGAATTTTCATTTTCAATAAGCCCGCCTGACTTACACAGCAAAAATATTTTGTTATCAGAAATAATCTACTCTAAAGGGACTTTGTTGTTGTTACTGATTCTTTGCAGAAGTCTAGTTTGGGCCACAAGAGTGTGCATGCGCAGTAATGTTGAAATACTGCATATTTTTAGAAAGTTTTGATAACTTATTTTATTTCCTTTTTTTGGCTTTTACTGTGTAAAAAAATACTGAGTAAGCAATTATTTTGATCAACTATTATTGGAACTATTTTTTGTTCTTTTTAGTGTGGTTTGAATTCATTCATTTTATTTTAATAGCCTGTATTTACCTCACCTCATCCATCTTGGATTTATTAAAAGTCAGTATAGAATAAAAATTAACCCCGGCTATTTTGTAAGTGCTATTTTGGTGTTGTTTTATTGTGAAAGATTCATCCAATGTTTTTTGTTTAATCAAAATGTCATAATAACATTTTCTGGTAAAATAAATAATTCTGTCTGGTGATGTATGTCATACATCAATCATTTAGTCTGCCTAAACCCTCCACAACTGACTGTAAGCTTGTACTGATATTTAAGTATAACATTCAAGTATAACTCATCTCAAAATCCAATCAATAACTGATAAACAGGACCATACTGTACATCACAATATGAAAGAAAAACCATGGAATCATCAGAAACTCTATTACTCGAATAAATACTGATTTTAAAAATGTGTTATGTTAGCATATTGCTAAGTTAACAGTGCACTACTCAAGCCAAAAAAAAATGTGTATCACAAACAACACTGCATTAAATAATACATTTTAATTACGCTGAACAATTTTGAGCAACAACTAACAATTGTCTTGCCTTGCGGAGTCATTTTTTATTTGAAACCCAATAAGGGTTTAATCCAACGTTGTCCACATTCACCACATACTCAAACACACTTTCGAGTAGTGCATTCTCTGCTCCAGAACTTAGATGACTGCCACCTAACGCCAACAAAGGCTTTCCCCATTTACGATTTTAAACATGCTACATGGTCAGTGTCCACAGACAATTAATTTAAAAAAAGTTTGACCTTAGTATGTTGCTAAGCTAACAGGATGGCACTTTTGCAAGCATAAAACACACACACACACACACACACAATCACACACACGCACACACACACAAATATTACACTCACTATTTCTTTCTTCTTGTAAGCCATCTTAGTTTTATGTTTACTGAAACTATCTCAGTGCATTCTGGGATTGCCTTTTGGACAAAAGTTACATGTGATGCTTTCTCCTAAAATGCTTATTCTCAGAACATCTCTTGGTAACTGAGGCGGCTGGTGTGGAGGGTATCTGTATGTGCGTATGTGTGTGTGTGCGTTTAAGTATTGTTTGGCAGTGATGTTATGCTGGAACAGTGTAAATAAATTTCCCACGCCAGTCACTTTTATCCCCTGCCAGGCTCGTTTGGTGGAAACAAAGTCTTGAGCTCCCTAACTCACTCTCTGTGATGACAGAACCGACAGTCTCTATCACTTACAGGCTGACAGTCCGCCAATCATGACAGGAATGTGAAGGGTAGAAGAGAAGGGAAGGATTTGGGGTCGCACATTAGCTATGGGACACTGGAGTCTGCAAATGCACTTGAGAATAAGCATGCCAACGCAGTCTCCAGGGTGTCCTTAAGTCCAAGTAGCTGGGCTGGTGAGCAAAAAAAGCCACCTCAGCAAGAGCTGCAAATTCTTCTCTTGTACTTCCCTTGTAGAGAACTGCTGGGAGTGAACAGTGTGGTGAAAAGTCACTAACAAGCTTTGCTTTAATCTAAATAAGTCACTCACTGTAGCTGAAATCACATACTTCCCTACTATAGAAGACAAAAATGGTATGTAAACAGAGTATATGTCTAAATCAGTGTCGGGACAGTAACTGATTACATGTAACAGACTTATGTATGGTATGTAATTAAATTACATTTACACATAAAAATGTTAACAATTACAAACGGGGGTACTCACACACACGCGCACACGCGCACACACGCACACACACACACACACACACACACACGCACGCACACACACACACACACACACACACAGATTTGATAGATTTTTTCCCAAATTGCATTGAAAGCTGTAAATATGAGACACCAGTGTTTCAGGAGTTTAGGACATAGAGTAGGACACATGCTTATTCAATAACTTTTTTATTTACTATTTTGGTTTATGTAAATGCTTTATTTTTTTTATTTTTATTATTATTCTTTTATTTTTTTAGAAGCCTTGCTAGATGTTTCCTGTTATAGCTATGCAAAGATTTGATTTCAAAAACAGTGTCATAGCTAGTAAACTAGAGTTTATGATTTTAAACCTGCCTGTATTTAACATCAGAATGATCTAAAAAGGAAAAAAGAGGTGCTAAAAGTGTGTTCTTTAAAATTATTTTTATTATCTGAATTCAAATGATGAAGAATTTCAAATGTCTACTGTAAGGTTTACCCTGCCTGCTGTAAAAGTGATTTACAGTTGAAATCATTTGTTAAATAAAGTTATCAAATGTCATCAGTTACATTACTTTAATAAAGTAATTGAAATAGTTTACTTATTATATTTTAAATAGGGTAACTTGTAATCTGTAATCTGTAACCTATTACCTTTCAAAGTAATCTTCCCAGCACTGGTGTAAATTTACTGTATTCATGAAACAGTTGGCAAAATGTCATCAGTTAGGCTAAATCTAAAAAAAAACAACAGCACTATAACTGAGCATATATTCAGACAAATGTGGTGCAAATGAGAGCAGTTTTGGCATTAATTATGCCAGATGTCCCAATAAAGTATATATCTATTAGATTGTAGAAATCATCTGGCATATTTTTGTTACTATTTAAAATAGGCCTTAATAGTATAAAATAAATTGCATGCATGCAATAAAATAAATACTAGTTCATTTTATCTTTTTATCTTTTTTCTGTCAATGTTTCTGTCAGACAGATGGGAATTATGCTGTGTAAATTAATTCAGCACAGAGTTTGTGGATGATTTGACAAATTTTGTTCCAGGTTTTGCACAGTTAACTGATTTTCCTAAATTCATTAGTGTAAAATCAAATGCGAAATTAAAAGCTAAAATAAAAATTAAAAACAATATAAGAACAGTGGTATTTCATTTGTAGTGAATTCCTTTCTGTATATAATAAGAAATGACTATATCTATGTATGGGATTATTTGAGATGGTCAGGTTTTCTATTCCTCACGTTTTCTACTAGAGCTCCTAAGTATGAGTAATCTGGCATCTTGATTTTTTAAAGGCTTAAAATGTATTTTTATGTTTTTTTTTTGTAGCAGCTCTATAAATGGAAACCAGTTCGTTCTGCTCTTTAACTTGCCAGCTTTTGTTTGCTTTTATTTTATTTTTCCTTCTTGCCACTCCATAAAACATCTTTTTCCAAGTCGCCATCCCAGCCTGGTATTTTTGTTGCTGTTTTCTTGGACGGAGAATGATTGTGTTTCCCTTTGGAGGGCATTCACCCTTTCCCAGGATTTCCCATTTATGGTTAAAGTCACACCATGAATGTGTATAACCCCTCTCTAATGTAAAACCAAATATCGGAGTTTATGCGGTGTGAATTTGGCCATTTGTGTGCTCTAGTGTCATTAGTGGTTCTTGTTATGGGTTTTTCAAAACCCCTAACCTTAAGTATTAAACTTTGCCTTTTAACTTGCCCCTAAGTTCTTGTGCTACAGACATGAATGATATGTCAAATTGTTCGATCTGTTTAAAAAAGGTGCGCTATTATTTTTATTGTGATCAGGCTCATAAAGGATGATAAAGTGCCAAAATACTTACACATTTAGAGGCCAAAAGTCCTCATTTGACTTCATAAAAATCTAGGTTGTTACTGTTTTTCAATGCCATTCATTTTAATACAACTTTATAAGGCCTATTAAAGTTGGGACAGCTGCGTAACTCAAACTATTGCCTACTTGTTCTCAGAGAGCAGCTGCTTTTCAGGAACAAACTGGAACAATGCCTGTCAATAAATCTATGGCAGGGGTTCATCCATGACGGATGCTGTGGTTAGTGTGTAAAGGGTTTCTTGGGAAACATCTGGAGCTGAATTCCATGAAACACTCAAATGAGGTTTTAGCCATTTCGGAGTCAGCGGGAAGCACATCTCTTAACCTTTTATCTTCGAGAGCAAAAGAGAGGGAGGAGGGAGAGATACAGATGTGGGTAATATTAAAGTGTGTGGGATGGAAAAACAAACAAAGGCAAATGGAGGAGAATGTGATCTGGTAGAGGCATCTTGTGGTAATGGTGGGTCTAAAACAAACTCAATGCAAGAATTCCAATGCATTTTATGAAGTGTGAAATCAAGCTAATGTGCCATTGATAATGCAACATCAGTACATGCTGCATTCTTAACCACAAGGGGCGCTGTTGTGGTTTTTGTGTGTGTGTGTGTGTATCATAACGTTTCTTTGTTCTAAATTTCCAGCTTATAGGATGTTTAGCCTGTGCCTTGCTAAGAGACTCAGCTTGGTCAGACATGCCCAGTAAGACCCCTGGACTGAATATCTTTCAACACATGACCAGACGCTGCAAACAGTCACAAAACAAACAACCCCCAATGGAATTACACACATTTCTATGAGCAAACACACAAATTCACACATGGCAATGTAAGGAATTCCGAAGAAAAGTGTATCCACACAAGTATTAAGCAGCACAAATGTTTTTGACATTTTTAATAATCATTATGTTTCTTGAGAAGCAAATTAGCAATGAATTCTGCAGGATCATGTGACACTGACTACGTTTACAAGCTGTTAAAATTCGGGTTATGGTCGGGTTAAGGTCACTATTCGGGTTTCTGAAACATTCGGGATAACCCGTTTACATGCGTGAGCAGAGAGAGTTACTCCTGTATACATGGAACGTGAAATCAGTCGCAAATATTCCGATGTAAACGGCGACGCACGGTTAGCGTCTGGACGTACGGACAACATTAAGACGCAATATGCGTCATTTCCGATTCTTCTTCCTGTATTTTATGCGCCGTCTCTACTCAAAAGACCAAGATTCCTTGCGAATAGAACATGCGCAGAACACACAATTTGATGGGGATATGCCGAAAGGTATAGTACCCCAGGTATAATATCCCGGTTTTTAAAAACCAGGATATGAGCATATCCGGGTTTTTGCCGGTGTTTACATGGCCGTGCGCGACCGGGTTATTGCTAATATTCCAGTTTTGAACGGGTTATTGGCTGCATGTAAACGTAGTCAATGAAGACTGAAATAATGACACTGAAAATTCAGCTTTGCATCACAGGAATCAATTACATTACATATCATATACATTTCAATATAAAGTATACAAATTACATTTAATTAAATTTGAAATATAATAAAGTAGAAAACAGTTGTTTTGAATTGAAATAATATTTCACAGTATTACTGTATTTTTGATCAAATAAATGCAGCCTTGGTGAACATAAGAGACTTTCAAAATTAAACATCCTACCGATCCCAAACTATTGAATGGTTATATGTGACCTCTGCTCTAGATGCACATTTGGTTTACAGCAAATGTTTCTGAAATATATCTTATATTTTGCTCTTGAACTATTTAATGAAAAAAAATATTAGACTGAAAAGCCTTGACTTGACTTTCTGCACAAACACACATAAATCATGCTCAGCCACATCTGAAATATTCATGTTTGAACAAAGTAGAAAACTGAACAAACTTAGGCCTGATGTATGTGAAAATGTGTTCAGTATACCTATGTTGGCTGCATATGTGTAGAAAATGTCTAGGCTGTTGTCTAGATTAGTGTGTGCAGACATTTGGAATTGATTCAAACCCGCTTCATTTCATGCCGTACATATATCCCAATACATACATCAGCAAAAAGGTTCTGGCTGTGAGAATGTTATGAGGGGCGGTTCCTGGAAAAGCAGGTTCAAATCTCATGGTATGCTCAGTTCAATAAGATATCCAGGACATACTGTTCTGCCATGAACTATAACAATGATCCTCATCAAAGGACGCCTTATTAAAGGATGTTCTGTGCTTTCAGTGGAAAATGCAGTATGTAAGCATAGCTTAAGTGCTGATCAGCTTAATAGTATTCACTGGGACAAACAGCACGTTTTATTGTTTTTGAAAACTGAAGTGCATTTATTTAGTTTTGTATGCACTGTATATGTACAGTATGTATGTAGTTAGTTAGCAAGTTAGTACATAGTTTGTTAGTATAGTAAGTAAAAAATTTCCAAAGATTATTTTCAGTCACCGCAGAAAACTCCATAAACATGCATTTCTTTAGTTCAGTTTAATTTTGTTAGTTTATAGTTTATTAGCTCATTACGCATTAGTAAAATTCCACAGATTACCAGAAAAAATTAATTATCAGAAAGTTTAAACTGCATTTATTTGTTTGTTTGTTTAGTTAGTTGGTTGGTCTATAGTTTGTTAGTAGAAAGTTCCTCAGATTATAGAAAATTGTAAGTGCATTTATGTATATAAATATGTTTCTTTATTTATTTAGTTAGTTATTAGGTAGGTAGATTGGTAGGTAGGTAGTTCATAATTCGCTAGTATAAAGCTACATATATTATATACACACTGAAAGTGCTTTTTTTATTTGTTAAGGTAGTTAATTTTGTAGTTTGTTAGTCATTTTGAAAGTTCCACAGTTTATGATAAAATTGACAGAAAATTGAAAGTGCATTTATTTATTTATTTAGTGTTAATAATTTAGTTCGTAATTTTTTTCTTTTATTAGTCAAAATAAAATTCCATGTATAATCTGTTCTGTAGATCCTTAAAACCCCAAATCTCACCATAAAAATGAAAAAAAGAAGAAGATTAAGATGCTGCTTAAAGCGACAGAAAACAAACTGTAATTCTTAATTCAAATGTGCATTTATGGCATATAGCGTTGTAAAAGCCAGTAACACTAATGACCTCATCACCGTTCACCGCATAGGCACCCTATTCATCTCCTTGACACATCTAAATTTTGGAACTGGAGTGTTTAAGCTTCACATAAATCACAGGGAAATGCTGACTCGTCACTGTGCTTCGTGCGTGTATGACACATTTGGCTCTGACATTTAGATTTTATCAGTACTGGATCAGTAATTGCTAAATTCTTTATAATTATGTGTAACCATCAACTGTTATTTCTGAAATCAAAACAATTTGGCCACAATAAAAGCAGCTAAATGCAGACACACAAATGCATGGCTGTGGAAAGCTGGATCTAATGATCGAGTAAAGAAGGACGTCTCATCTGGGGGCAATAAAAACTTGATTACTTTTATTGGATTTACTTTTTTTTTTATTAAAAGCATTCCTCTTGAAATACTTCTTACACATGATTTATTAGATCATCAGATTTAAGTCTGGATGAATATCTACAGTGTGATTCATTAGAATGTAAAAATATGTGGCTATATAGAGAACACATTCTTCCTAAATCCAGAATATCAGCACCAAATGCCGTTAGAAAAGATCCTATCTTGTTAGATGGAAATTCGGTTAACTTTGCGGCCAACCAGTGTGTTTGACCTAATGAAGTTACCCGAGGTGTGAGGAGACGCAGTCGAGCTGCAGGTGGTCAGGGTCGAACAGTTCAGTGCTCTGCATCATGTACCCTCACTGACCTTATTTTTCATTCCATTTTTGAGCATGCAAATTTTTCACACTCTTGGTAAAACCTGAATTTATTAACTCTAAGCAAATACTAAACATGATTAATGGACATGCACACAAGCAGTCATGTGCACACATGCTAGTCCAAATTTTGCAAATCTTAGAATTAAAGTGATTGTTTACCCAAAACTGACAACGATTATTGTTGTTATTAGAAGTCATATCATTCCAAACCTGACTTTCTTTCTTCTGTGAATCTCAAAAGAAGTTGTTTCAAGAAAATTTACATGATGCTCTTGAAAATTATAAATTGCCATTGAAATGTTTAAAAAGGGCAGCTAATATGCAAAATCACTTTTACTTTATTAAAGCTATAGATGTTTTTCAGTCCAGAGTGAATGATTTTATGTTCTTATTTTATTGTTTGGGTCATATTAAAGGTACAGGTTGTAGGACCTGCCACTAGAGGGCGCACTACCAAAACAATAAAAATTGTGTGGTTTGATGACACTAAGAAGGAGGGTGGAATGATGGGATTTGTTGTCTTCTACCCAACCGCTGACAGCCATCAATCAGACGATATGAAAATTATTAAACAAATATATACACTCGTGTACATTCAAACACAATAGTTTGGCATACATAGCAAACGCGAGTTCAACGATTTGCGCGAGTAGGTTACATACAAAGTCAATGCAAAGACGTGATCAGACTAGATCAGACATGTCCTCGCGTGGGTCTAGAGATGCAATGCCCCACGTTTGGCGTGTATGCCCCATAATGCTAATCTTGTTTATCATTATAATAGCATACGTTTTCTGTAAAGATACAAATCAGAACAACCCACCTGATGAGTAAAACACAAGCAAAATAAAAAAAAATACGACTTTATTCAGCATTGTCTTCTCTTTCGGGTCTGTTGTGAGCATGTTCGCAACACTGAAGTAACATTGCTGGCATATGACGCTGCTGACGTGATATCTTTGTTATTGGGTGCACTAGAAAACTTGTCAGCAGTGCCATACGTCAGCAGTCAGAGCAGTCGCACTAACAACAGACCTGGAAGAGAAGACAATGCTGAATAAAGTCGTAATTTTTGTTATTTTTGGACCAAATATATTTTCGATGCTTCAGCAAATTCTAACTGACCCTCTGATGTCACATGGACTACTTTGAAGATGTTTTTCTTACCTTTCTGGACATGGACAGTAGACCGTTCAAACAGTTTCAATGGAGGGACAGAAAGCTCTCGGACTAAATCTAAAATATTTTATAAAATATAAACTGTGTCCTGAAGATGAACAGGGGTCTTACGGGTTTGGAACGACATGAGGGTGAGTTATTAATGACATAATTTTCATTTTTGGATGAACTAACCCTTTATGCAGCAAATCAGCATATTAGAATCATTTCTGAAGGATCATGTGACACTGAAGACATGATGACATGACATGAAGGAATGATGATGAAAATATACTGAAATATAAAACAGTTGTTTAAAATTGTAAATATACTTTAAAATATTTGTTTATTAAATAATAAATAAAATAATGCAGTCTGGGAGAACTTTTCTTTCAAACACACACACACACACACCACACACACACAAAACACACGCACACACACACACACACACGCATGCACACACACACATATATATTGAAAAATATATAATAAATCTGGCCAAAATTGTGAACGGTAGCATGCTTTGAAATTATTTTTCTCCAAAAATGACAAGATTTTTTAAATTAAATAAATAATGCACACAATAAAAATAACACAAAATGTGTGCACTATATTTCAAGTCTTCTGAAGCTTTATGTGAAGAAAAGACTGAAATCCAATCATTATTTACATTTGCATCATTATAGTTGCCATTTATTTTCAGTGTTTAACCGCTTTTGAGCGCCACAAAAAACAAAACAAACAAAAAAAATTGCATGGCCAAAATGAAAAAGAGAAAAGCAAAGGTGAGAAATCCCATGCAGAACCACTACATTAGTGCTAAATGAAGAGTTTCAGAGGACTGCAGAGCTATGGTTCAACACCGCTCAAGATCAACATCCTTGCAAAAAGTCAGTATCTAAGAAGTGCATATGTAAGCCATTGAGTTAATAGCATGTATGTGCGTCCCTGTGTCTATTAAAAATGGCAGGGTGTGTATCTGAGGGCAAGTATCTGCGTATGAGTGGAAGAGACCAAGCCTGTGGTGTGTGTAGAGTTAAGCGAGCGTGGGTGTGCACGTCTGGGTCTGGTTTGGGCTTTTCTGAAGCGATTTGTAATGATATACTGCTCTGTCTGTACAACGTGTATTTGTGCCCCAGTGAGACATACAGAACATACTCTCATTAAGTTAAAAGGACGGCGTCCAACCACAACGACTTTAGGGCAAACGCACACACATATGCCAGTGCACTGGCCAGCACAAATTCAAATGGGATTGCCGGCACAGACACACAAACACACACATGTTGCCAGTGCCATAAAAAGCAGAGAATTTGGACAAATAACATTTCCACCATCATATTAGGGTTACTTGAAAGAGACTGTAAAGAGCTACTCTACTGAAAGAAAAGCAACATGGTGCGTTTCAGAAAGCCTCTTTTTGATGGGATTTTCTGTTGGATGAGATTCAAATTAGTTTAATTATATTCTATATTACAAAATGTAAAATTTTCAAGGATTCAGATTCAACTAATAAAACTGAATTTAAATAACAAATATTCAGTTAGCTGCCAAGTTGCTGCCGGTATTGATTTTTCTAGGTATTATTCATGCTAATATTGATTATATTGATGTGTGTATGCGCTTGTAATTGCGTTTGAGATTTTCACACGTCATATGGTGTGACATAGGTCCTGCGGTCAATGGAGATCGAATTGACCAATCAGAGGGACTTGACTAAAACGGATGCAATCTGTCAGTCAGCCCACTGTGGCGAAAGTAATCCTAACTCCCCCCATAGCCATGAAGCTTCAGGGTTAAATAATTGTTTGCACACACACACACATTCACACAGACCACCTTTCACTCTGTTATATGCAGTTTTACATTCCTTTTTCTGAATGACATATTAAGACTTTATTAGACCTTTAATCACTATTATTATTATTATTATTATGATTCTAAAATTAAATAAGAAAAGTAATTAATGGGAATTCTTTGCAGCTGTCTGAGCCTAACTTTTATAGACCATTGACCTATATATAAACACAATTAATATAAAGTAAATTGTGAAACATTATTTATAGATAGATTTTCTATTTGATAGACCTTTATATACTATGTGATCATTTTTAAAGTAATATTAAAGTAATATTTTGTCTCAGTATAATATGCTGAGACAGCTGTAAGATAACTATTTGTATGCCAGTTGTTCCAACCAATGGTGTAAATTTGGAGGTGGGACTATCTGTTTGTTGACCAATTGTGAGTGTTTTGGGAAACCTGTTTGTGAAATCTTAAAAACTCTATCAAACTAAAATTTGAATTTAGCTGATTTTAATGTGTTAGCACTGATCTCTATATCAGTTTACTACTAATATAAGACAAGATAACTGCTGCTGACAGATACAGTGTACACATCTTCTGGAAAATGAGCCAAAAATCTTGAGTCTTCTTATTCACAGTGATATTGACAAAAAATCTGCAAAGTCAAACACACAGTATAACTCCAATTAGCAATAGCAAGTAAAAAATGAAAAGGTGTTAAGGTGTGTTCATGTTGAGTCAGAATTACCATAATTATGTGATTCCATAAAAAACATCCATGCTCTAGAACTTGTAATTACAACTTGTAAACTCATTTTCAGAGAGCTCTGACTTGTACCACCTGACCGCTACAATGTCATGTGGAAACACTTAAAATGGCATCAGTTTCAACAGTAAGATATAGTTAAGCAGTTTTTTTTTTAATAATATTTTTGTGTATAATTCCTATAATTCATTATGAGTGGTCCTTTCACATTTATCTGGTTGTATTAAGTAGAAAAAGTCATAGTTGGCTAAACTTCTGTAGTGTTGAATGGAAAGAGAAATTGATTATGTTAGTCAGAAGAGAGAAAGATGTCAAATTTGACCTTTTTTTACACAATAAATGACTTGCCCCAGTTGAAGCCCAATTATGAATACTGTCATGTTATTTTGCATTTAGATGCCTGGTGTTTGGGAATGCAGTTGTTAGAGACTGCTATGGGAGGTGATAACCAAATAGTTATTTAGTTTATTTATGAACTACACTCTGTGTAGCTGTTTTTTTTTTCTCTAGAATCTTTATCTTACTATCACTCTCTATTTTTTTAAAGTGATAAAATATAACTTAATTCACACCATATTTCTGATATTATCGATCAATCTTATCAGGTTAATTTTGATCGTTCACTTTTATTTTATATCTGTGAGTACAGTACATCTGCAAAGCGTTAGCAGTCATTAGCTTGTCATTAGCGTTTTCATTCGAACCTATCACTGTTTTCTTTTCTCCTCTCCTCTCTCTCGCTCCAGTTTTTCACAAGTTCATCAAAAAACTATGGTAAGAATATTTCATCAAGCACAGTGAGTAATGGCTTCTCCTGCTATTGTTATTTGCACCACTTGCCACATGTACAGTTTATCTATCTCTGTCGCAGAGGAGGGATTCACATGTGATAAATGCAAATAAATAGTTAAGCTGACAGAGAAGATTTCAGAATTAGAGACACGCATTCCAAACTTTAATTGACGACAGTAAGAATGTTAGGGTTCTAGATATGGCTTTGGATGCTTCTAGCTCAGGGATTCCTGTACATTGTTCGGTTCCGGCAACAGAGCCCCTGCAGCAGGGCAACAGGGTGACAGTGAGGCAGCATAGTCGTGGGTCAAAACACCGCTCTTCTGTTCCGATCAAAACATTAAACAGGTTCTCCCCACTCAGTGATGCACCCACTGACAAACCTGATGAAAGTGCTCTAGTTATTGGTGATTCTATTGTACGGAACATAGATATAGAGACACCAGCCACCATAGTCAAATGTTTATCTTATTTTTAATTAAAAGTGCTGGCTAATGCTAAATGATGTAAATACAGTAAGATTGTTATTCATGCCGGCGCTAATGATGTTCGACTTCGCCAGTCGGAGATAACTAAAAATAACATTAAAGAGGTGTGTGAACTTGCAAGCACGATGTCAGACACTGTAATATGCTCTGGTCTCCTTCCTGCTTACCATGGTGATTAGATGCATAGCAGATTGTCATCACTCAATGGCTGGATGTCTAAGTGGTGCCCACAGAATAACATAGGTTTCATAGACAATTGGACGAGCTTTTGGGGCAGACCTGACCTGTTGAAAAGAGATGGTCTTCATCCCTCCTGGGGTGGCGCCACTCTTCTCTCTAGAAATATGGCAAATAGTCTTAGTGTTTACACTTGACTAACTGGGGCCCAGGTCAGGAAGCAGACAGACTGGCTAAACCGTCTGCTAGCTGCCTCACGTCACAGAGGTCAGCTAATTCTCAGCACATAGAGACTCTTTCACCTAGATATCACAAAAAAAAAAAAAAAAAAAAAAAAAAAGTCCAAACCAAGTTAAGATTAACAATTTAATTGAGGTTCAACAAATAAAAAAACAGATGCAATACGGATAAACAAATGATAAAGCTTGGCTTATTGAATATCAGATCCCTTTCTACAAAAACACTTTTTGCAAATAATATGATCACTGATCATAATCTAGATGTGCTCTGTTTGACAGAAAACTGGCTAAAACCTGATGATTACATTATTTTAAATGAATCCACCCCCCAAGATTACTGTTATAAACATGAGCTGCGTCTAAAAGGCAAAGGGGGAGATGTTGCTTCAATTTATAACAACATTTTCATGATTTCTCAAAGGGCAGGCTTCAAGTTTAACTCGTTAGAAGTAATGGCGCTTCATATAACATTATCCAGAGAAACAAATGTTAATGATAAATCCCCTGTTATGTTTGTTAACCGGCTACTTTATACAGGCCACCAGGGCACCATACAGACTTTATTAAAGAGTTTGGTGATTTTACATCCGAGCTCTGGTTGCAGATAAAGTTTTAATAGTTGGTGATTTTAATATCCATGTTGATAATGAAAAAGATGCATTGGGATCAGCATTTACAGACATTCTGAACTCTATTGGGGTTAGACAACACGTTTCAGGACCTAATCATTTTCAAAATCATTCTCTAGATTTAATATTCAAATGATGATATCTCAGATCATTATTAAGTTTTGTGCAAACTTCATATAGCCAAAACTGTAAATTCTACTTCTTGTTACAAGTATGGAAGAACGATCACTTCTACCACAAAAGACTACTTTTTAAGTTATCTTCCTGATGTTTCCGAATTCCTTAGCATATCCAAAACCTCAGAACAACTTGATAATGTAACAGAGACTATAGACTCTCTCTTTTCTAGCATTTTGAATACAGTTGCTCCTTTACGCTTAAAGAAGGTTAAGGTTATGACACCATGGTATAATCAGCATACTCGCACCCTAATGAGAGCAGCCCGAAAAATGGAGCGCAGCTGGAGGAAAACAAAACTCGAGGTATTTCGTATTGCTTGGCGGGAAAGTAACCTATCCTACAGAAAAACATTAAAAACTGCTAGATCTCTTTTAGAAGAAAGCAAACATAACCCTAGGTATTTATTCAATACAGTGGCTAAATTAACGAAAAATAAAGCCTCAACAAGTGTTGACATTTCCCAACATCACAGCAGTAATGACTTTATGAGCTACTTTACTTCTAAAATCTATATTATTATATAATTAGATACTATTAGATAAAATTGTAACCATTCAGCCTTCAGCTACAGTATTGCATCAGACTCTACCATAGAATTATATAAACTTGTTAAATCATCTAAACCAACAACATACACAGTATGTTAGACCCTATACTATCTAAGCTCCTAAAAGAGGTACTTCCAGAAGTCATAGATCCTCTTCTGACTATAATTATTTCCTCATTGTCATTAGGATATGTCCCCAAAACCTTCAAACTGGCTGTTATTAAGCCTCTCATCAAAAAAAAAAAAAAAAAAAACACAACTTGACCCAAAAGAACTAGTTAATTATAGACCAATCTCGAATCTCCCTTTTCTGTCCAATATACTACAAAAGGTGGTATGCTCACAATTATATTCCTCCTTAGAGAAAAATGGTATATGTGAGGATTTCCAGTCAGGATTTAGACCGTATCATAGTACTGAGACTGCTCTCCTTAGAGTTACAAATGACCTGCTCTCATCATCTGATCGTGGTTGTATCTCTCTATTAGTTTTATTGGATCTTAGTGCTGTGTTTGACACAGTCGACCACAACATTCTTTTGCATAGACTTGAACACTTTGTTAGCATTGTTTAAATCATACTTATATGACCGCCATCAGTTCGTAGCCGTGAATGAAGATGTATCATATCACAAGTGCAGTATGGAGTACCCCTAGGTTCAGTACTAGGGCCGTTACTCTTCACGCTTTATATGTTACCCTTGGGAGATATCATCAGGAAACATGATTGTTATGCTTATGAAACTCAGCTCTATATTTCTTTGCGGCCCGGTGAAACACCAATTTGAAAAACTAATGGAATGCATAGTCGATATAAAAAACTGAATGAAGAGTAATTTCTTACCGCTAAATTCTGAAAAAACAGAGGTGTTAATTATAGGACCTAAAAACTCTGCATGTAATAACCTAGAACACTGTCTAAGACTTGATGGCTGCTCTTTCAATTCTTCGTCATCAGTTAGGAACCTAGGTGTGCTATTTGATGGCAATGTTTCGTTAGAAAGCCACGTTTCTGGCATTTGTAAAACTGCATTTTTCCATCTCAAAAATATATTTTTAAATTACGGCCTATGCTCTCAATGTCAAATGCAGGAATGTTAATCCATGCATTTATGACCTCAAGGTCAGATTATTGTAATGATTTATTGGGTGGTTGTTCTGCACGCTTAGCAAACAAACTACAGCTTGTCCAAAATGTAGCAGAGCTCTTACTAGAACCAGGAAGTATGACCATATTAGCCCGGTCCTGTCAACATTGCGCTGGCTCCCTATCAAATATCGTATAGATTTTAAAATATTGCTTATTACTTACAAAGCCCTGAATGGTTTAGCACCTCAGTATTTGAATGAGCTCCTTTTACATTATAATCCTCTACGCCCGCTATGTTCTCAAAACTCAGGCATTCTGTCACAGATGGAGTTTCGGTTCCTTGGCGCCGTCGCCTCTGGCTTGCTAAGTTGGGGTCACTTCATCTATAGCGATATCATTGACTTGATTGCAAATAAATGCAAATTTAATTTAAACTGACCAGAGATGACATCACTGAATTCAATGATGAATGAACTGTCATTTTGCATTATTGAAACACTGTTTTCCTAATGAATGTCGTTCAGTTGCTTTGACGCAATGTATTTTGTTTAAAGCGCTATATAAATAAAGGTGACTTGACTTGACTATCTAATCACATGATCTGTTGAGGCAAAGTCTCATACTTGACTTTTTTAGATCCTCATTGAGGAATTTTGTATTTCCAAAATTTTTTTATGTGATTCTTATTTGATAAAAATATATTCAACTCAATTGATTTTTTTAATGCACATTTTTAGGATTTATGTACATTTTTGCATTTCCATTCCATTTATATATATATATATATATATATATATATATATATATATATATATATATATATATATATATATATATATATATACTGAATGTTATGTTGAATGCAATGCAAAGCTGCTTCTGATAAAAGCATCTAGTTTTTACCAAATACCAAACAAAGAGACAGTACACAGATAAATTTATGAAAATTTTTGCTGTTAGATTATGAAATCAACACTGATTTCACTATGCTGTTCCAAACAGCCAATGAGAATCGCTCCATTCAGAGTGAACCCTTCCAATTGAATAGGTCATAGTGATGCTAACAAGGAATTTGCCCAAAGTGTTTATGCTAGGGTATTACTTGTGTAACAGCTAGAAAGTGTCACCGGAAAAGTGTGTCGGGGTGAGTGTGTTCTATTTTTGAATGTGTCATGCCTCTCATGACCGGACAGCGAATGGACCTCATGCTCAATCTGTCCACAATGCTGATGCAATTTCCCTCTGCTGGTTGCAAACCCACCCGGCTCTTCATTGAGAGCTAAAGCACATGTAATGGACTTGCCTGTTATGCATATGTATGAATACACACCAAACATGCATTCATAACCTATTCGTTTCACAACCAATTTATGGAAGGCATTCGGTGCCTGTAAACAATTCAAGGCTGGTGTTAAAGTCACGTCATAGAAGCACCAATAAAACGCACAAACGTCAGACTAGAGATTAAATGCTCAAACAAGGATTTTCATCACCTACTTCATAAGAGGATTTGCTTATGTACAAACACACATATCTTTAGCCCCTGAGGAAACATCATCTAGTGTTGTGTAAGAGTTCTGTATGGTTGTGTGAGGTCATGAAAGTTTGTGTTTGTACATCAACTTTATTACTCACCCTTGAACTTTGGTTTCGGTATATGAAATGGTTCATTCTTTTAATACTTAAAATACAGATACTATCTGTATCTATCTGTATCTGTATTTTTATGCTGTACTGTTATTGTTATCTGTATGCACCTAGGGTCTGAGAGTAACACAATTTCAATTTTCTGTATGTATGTGCTGTACATGTGGAAGAATCGACAATAAAGCAGACTTGACTTGACTTGACTAAAAGAAACTCATATTTTGACCTAATACAGCTTTCAGGAACACAAGCAATGCGTCTGATTGCAACTTTTGTATTTAAATATGCCAGATGTTGCAATCATTATGATCACATCTATAATCAGTGCCTTACATGTTTATTATGTCTGCTTAGCTGAATACATGATATTTACTGACCACACAACTTGCATTATTTTAAAAGCTGTGTATTACTGACATTGCTTTGACACACTCGTCTCTTCTAATAGAATAAACTATACAAATAATCTCAAACTGAATATAATTGAGAATATGTAAGTACAAGTGTATATAGTTAAAACATTTTGTACAATACTTCTTAATTAAAATATTTCCTTTATTAAATGAATTAATACAAAAAACTGCATTGTATTATATTATTTGTTTTATTATTAGAGTGAGGTTATATGTAGAAGGGACTGTAATGATGGAGTGCAGAAAACAAGAAGAGAGGAGACGGAGATATATAGAAAGCAGAAGCACATCCTGATGGTAAGTTGAGCCCGGACAGCAGAGATTTACTGTTGGATGTGTGGAAGTCTCATTGCATTCACAGAAACACTGCACGGGGGCACAAGAAATGAATGGCTGTGTTTAGAATGGTGACAGACTTATTACACAGTCTCTTTTAAAGACATTTCAGGTAATTTTATGATAGCGAGGTAAAAATTGAAATAAATGTTTTTGCTTCTTCTTGTGTGTTTTCCTGAAAGGCAGAGAAGCTTGTTTTTTGACACTGTCATCATATCACACACAGACAATCAGTCAGGAGGAAGTGAGGCAAAGAGCATTTCGAACATTTCAGGAATCTAAATACTGTGCCAGTTACACACACACACACACACACAGAGAGAGAGAGAGAGAGAGAGAGAGAGAGAGATTTAGAGACAGGGGTTCTGAGAAATGCTGCTTCACTGCTTTAGGGCCTGCTTCCCTCATAAACACAATATATTTTGGGAGACTGTGACACCCTGAGCAGAGAGTTTGTGTTAGTGTGTTAGGGATTGATCAGATTCATCTTGCTCTATTTCACACCTTATTTTCCTTTGTAAAAAAAAAAGAGGGGGGTATAATTAACTGCATTTAAATGTGTACTTGTAGTGTTCTTCAAATCTTATACAGATAATTTAATAAATGAAAAAAGGCAACTTAAGAGTACTTACAGTATTATTGTAATAATGAAAAAAGGGAAAGTTTTATTTTAATTATTTAATATTTTAATAATATAAAAATTAATAATTATGTTTTATTATCTTGTACGTTGAAGAAATACACTTAATTTAATATTTTGTTTAACATACTAAAGCACATACTATTTTAGCCATAGTTTTTGATATTACATTTAAAGTATCTTACTAAATTGCAACTTTGTCATTACAAATGTGTAATCACAAATGTTTTTAAAAACCATGACAAAAAAGTCATGAGTTTCAGTGAAATCCCAAAATCCATCAAAGACAATACAAGTAGTTATGAAATTGCATGTAAAGAAAAAAAAAAGTAAAATAAAGTAACAGCAGTGTAAATAGAAATATTAAATAAAAAAGAGAGAAAATTTTAAAATGCCATTTAAAAATGTAACAAAAGGTTAATTAAAATGTATTAATTAAAAAGTCATTTAAACATACTGAAGATATATATTTTTTTTAAATAAGACTAAATGTTTCAATAAAATAAAAACCACGAATATAGCAGATCACTCTCTTTCTCTTTTATGGTTAATGTGTGAAGATTCTGATCTGTCACTGATGCTCATCTTTGGCCTCCACTCCTGTCCCCCTACCCATTTATGTCTTTTCCTCACCCCCTTGGCAAATGATGAGGCATCAGCTGATTTGGTGGAAGGGATTTGATGTTCCATGAAGTCTATTTAAAAGTGCCAATTAATTACTTTCCCTCTTCCTCCCCCTTCTCTCTGTCTTTGGCTTTTTAACTTCAACTATCTTTCTTTCTAAGCTATAATTATAATATACTGTTTTTTTTTTTGTTTGTTTTTTTTTTGTTTTTTTTTTGACTTGCAAACTAAGACCTGTGTTTTTGTCTCGTTTTTATCAGAATTCATCTCTCCGCCCTGCTGCATATGGAAAAACCTCACAAAGTCCAACTCACCAGCTATTTAAGTCTCAATCTGAGCTATAAAAAGCCAGAAAAAGTAAGTACCCTGAAGTGTATTCATAGACCAAATCTCTATTTAGCTTATTTTAGCCCCCGCTCGTGCTTTTGACACTCAAATTCCATGCACAAACCATACAGACCATATCATGTTTTCTATATTATTCCTCACTAGATGCCTTTCCTTGCCATATCCCAGCAATGCCAAACTCAGAAGTTATGATCTGGTAGAACTGTAAGACATACATACCAGCTGTGACTGTGGATGTTGTAAAACACTGATGCATTAAGCAAGACTGATTATCTGTGATGTAATGCCTTAAATGCAAACTTCAAATTTGATAAAGCTTTTTTGGCCTCCTTTTAACATTTTTTTCTGGGTGTCTTTGAATACCTATCTGGGTTTCTAAACATTAGAAAGCATAGTTTTACACTGCGGTTCAGTATGGCTTTTATTTTGACAAACCATGTGTGACTGATGATTACAAAACAGTCCAAATACCAGAGAGCCTCCCCTCTCCTCATTCCTGTAGCTTCAGATGCTAAAAGGGAAGTATGTGTGTGTGTGTGCATGTGTGTGTGGATATCTGATCGCTGTTACGGCAACGTTTTGTACAGATCTGAAAACCATTGATGCCACCAGCACAATTCCTCACATTTTCTTGTTCATAAAAGCCCCCTGGAGATTCAGATCACTTGTTGGTCTGGAACTATTTCCTCTTTCAGCGCCAACTCCATCCATAGGAGAGCTCCTCGCCGTGAGATAGAAAAGTAGGCCAGTGTAAAAGAGGATATCTGGCATGGCCATAAAAAGATGGACAGGAAGAGAGAGAGCGAGAGCGTGCCAGGAACATCTAATTAGAGGAAGACATAGCAAAAGCCAGAAGAAGAGAGGGAGTAAATCACGTAAGGCTTAACGTTGCAGCTATTTAACCCTTTGAGCTGTAAGGTCCCACATGTGGGATTTTTATTTAGGTGCCCCTGAGAGTATGGGATCTAGAACGTTTGGTGACGTCACATAACTGCCAAATTCATGCTGATTTCTCGCTTTGCACTTTTTAACCAAATAATGTTTATTATAGGTTTCAGACATTTAATTAAACATAAGTACTAGTAAAACAATACATTTAGGCCCAATCCTAATTCTACCCCTTAGCCCTTAGTAGGGATGTCTCGATTCTCTTTTGGTTGGAGGGGAAGGGGTAAGGGGAAGGGCCAGATAGCCCTTCAAACGAAGATTTTTCGGGACCACACTTCAAACGAAGGGGTATGAATTATCTCGGAAACATGGCTGCTACAGCGAACAAAAAGACACATATATGTAAGCTTTTTTTGGCATAAATAAAAAACGGGGCTAATTCCACCAATAATTAGAAATCGCTAAACTATTTTCTCAAATATTGCCGAGAGAGAGAGAGAGAGAGAGAGAGAGAGAGAGAAAAGGAAATTGTGTGTATTTGCGTCTGTGCGTTTATCTTTTTAGAGTGAGTTTACTTAAAAACAGCGATTGTATCCTCTCGTCGCTGGAAAATATAATGTAGCGATTCAGTATTTAAACTGTATTTAATAAAAGTCGTGGGGCAGCACTGACAAGTTTATTTTCTCCTGGATGTGTGAGCTGTGCGATTTCCAATATGTGTGTGTGTCAGTAAGCCGCGTATTAATACAAAACGATAATTAAAGAATCTAATGCACATGGGAAATGTGTGTATTGTAGGAGCTAGACGACGAATGATGGCGTGTGACGTCATAGTAGTGGTGTCCCAATCGTTAGGGGAATATCTTCTCCCCTACCCCTTGACACTCTCTCAAGGGACAAGGGGAAAGGGTAGGTGGAGGGGTAGGGGAAGGGGTATGAAATAAAATTGGGATTGGGCCTTAGAGTATGTAAAATTCACACAGGTATGTCTATGGAAGCAGCAATAGCGATCCATTCAAATATAATTTGCCGATGTATTTTATTAATATCAGATACACATAGTGTAAGTAGCTATACAGTTTACTCTGTTCTTCTCTTAGTTCACCAGCCACTTGCATCTATTTTGGGAGAAATCGATGAATTCAAGTGCTGTGAATCCGACTGACAGGACTCTCTGAACTGCATCGCGAACAAACATGGCGGCGCCCATCTCACGTTATAGATAACAATCAGGCTCATTTATGAAGGTTTTTAAACTACAAAACACACTCACTAACACATATTTGTGTATCTGAATATCAGATAGTTAATGACATGGTACACTGTTAACCCTTGCTGTATTTATTTTCTAGGGTAAATAACTGTAAAATAGCCAGTGTTTTGCTGTATCTTCTGGGAACAATATCTTACTGTAATATGAGATGTATCTTTAAGAATTTATGCAGCTCAAATAATAAATTACAGTAAATTACTCTATGTACCCATTACAGGTACCAACTGTAACATTAATCAGTAAATTATTGTCCTCCGACACTACTCGAGTGCATTACGTCACATTATATTGTGAAGTGTACACATATTCAGGCAGAAACCAAAGATTTATGCAATATGCATAAACAAACACATACACACGCACTGACTGCCTTATCCTAAAAGTGAAGGTGTTGCCTCTTTAAGGCAGCCTGGTGGTCAAGTCATTTGTTTACTTTCAGCGTGCATCATTAGTCAACCAGTTGCAACGTTTTCACGTTTTAAGCCTTAAAATGGAACCTTACACAAGGAGTAAGTAAACTGTTCAAATATAAGTGTAGTTTCTAGAATACTTTATGTGAAGTTAAATCGTTATTATTTGTTCTTGGACTTCCTTTGTTTCCAGAATGCTATATGGTTAGCTGAGTTTTGAGCCTCTCCTCAAAACTTTGAGTGACATCCCTTGGTGTTGCAAAATATTTAATTGATAAAAAATTTGCCAACTCAGATTATTTATTTATTTAGTAATGTTTTATTTATTCATTTAATTGGTTAGTCAACATTTGCCACAATGTACAGATGCAAACTGTGCAATGTGCCTTTCCACCAGCTTAGTGTTTTTTATGCACATAAAAAAAGACACCAACATAGAGCAAATTTTCAATATGCCTGTGGAATGCAGAAGTGCCCTTGTACATTTAAGAAATTCTCCTTGTTTGGGTCTCATATGCACAGAAATCACAGGCAGTCACAAAAACAAGATAACATTATGCATAGGCATCCACAGGCGAACACTGTCAGGTCCTAGGGTGTGCATTTGTGGCTTGTAATTTTTCAGAGCTGTGCTTCCACTTGCGAATTCATATGAGATGGTAGAAAAGTTTGCTCACTCCCTTTAATGCACAAATTTTTATCTAAATAATTAAATAAAACTATTAAAATAAACCCTTTTAAAGGGAACATTGCTACATTTTTGCTGAGTAATCTTTATTTTATTTTATTTTTTATGTTGTTTTCAAGGAAACTTCCACCAAGATGTCAATAGAGACTGAGCAAACCCTACCAGCCACACCAAGGCTCATCATGCTTGGTAAGCATAAAATATATGGTAAACGGCCTATATGTTTCTTTGCAGTTTTATGGTGAATTTTCATTTTTCAGGAGATAAACTTCTAACCTCATCTAAGTGGATGGTCAGCATTGAGGGGAAAGTGAAACATTGCATTGAAGAGAAGCTGGATTGGGCTGCAGCACTCTCTGTGCTTTTTGGTTGCTTTTATTTTATTTTTTAATATTGAGCACCAGGAGTCAGCCAGTGCCACACTTGAGCTTATTCAAAGGTAAGTGTTAAAAATCATTATGTCCAATCATGGTTTTATTTAAGGAATATCTTTTTTGCCAATATGTATTTTTTGTTGTATTTGGTTCTCATAATACAGTTTTTTTTTTCTTTCAGCTGCAAAACTGGGTCTAGAGTTAAAAGAAAGGTTCAAAATGTGAATCCACATGTCCATACATTTCTGCAGAGCCTTACCAAATTTGAATAGAAAACATCTAATTAAGTAAGCAGAAGCAGTATTTCTTAAGACTTTCATTATAAAGACATAAACTAGTAATTTAATTTTGTTGAATTATTACAAGTTTGGAACAACATGTGGGTCAATGGTGACTGAGTATTATATTTTGTCACTACATATTTTGTGTGTGTGTGTAATATTGTAAAGGAAGAAAACATTATTTCTATTTGGTTATAATTTATTGTAAATATTGATTTCATTAATTTGCTTTTATTGAAAATATGCTTGATTAATTAAGTTACTAAAATACACTGGCATTGTTGTTTATTTATTTTACTTTTGTTATTATATTGTTAAGGAAATAAGAATACTTGTATTTTGTTTATAATTTTAACTGATGTTGTAAGATGTTATTTAGCCAATTCTATATGGTTGTTTTTGTGTTTTTTTTTTTTACTTTAGTATATGTTCTGATTTGTGATATATTTCATAGTATTTATTTGTTTTTCCCAAATTAATAAAATATATTTGTATGAACATTTTATATGCATTCTCTTTAAAAAAATAAAATAAATATTGTCATTCTGGTGTTACACAAATATTTTATAGTAAATTTATATGCAGTATTATACTGAGTGGTTTCGTGGAATTACAGTAAATAACTGCTAACAATCCTCCCAGTTATTCACTGTAATTCTTTATTTACAGTATATAACTGGCAACACTGTTGCCAGTTAGTCACTGTAATGGTTCAGTTACAGTAAAATACTAGCAACACTGTTGCCAGTTAGTCACTGTTAAAGATTCATTACAGCAACTAGCTGGCAACAGTGTTAGGTAAGGTCTAACAGTGTAAGCAAGTGTGTGAATATTTTTTTAATAAAAAATAGAGAAACTAAATAAAGTGATCCATCTGTCATATACAATGTTGGTTTTCGTGGCTACGGCGTGTCACATGACAAGCCTGATGCATTCCCATGGAAACGGTAAGGGAAACATTCTAAAATAACGACAGTGAAAAGGTCAATTTTAAATGCATTTTTTTAGTTGAGCATATTTAATTAATTATAAGTTTATTAATTGTGAAACATACTGTTTTGATTTATGTATTTATTGTGGTATTTATCATGAACATTTATTACTTTTATTTTGAAATCATGAGGACGTATAATTGACCAGTGGTGTCAAAAGTATTGGCATTCATTACTCAAGTAGAAGTATAGATACTAGGATTTAAAAAGACTTTTGTAGAAGTTGAAGTATCAACTCAAGCTTTTTACTCAAGTAAAAGTGTAAAAGTACTGGTTTAAAAAACTACTTAAAGTATAAAAGTAAAAGTAATGTAAGGGGAAAAAAATGCCATTAAGAACAAAAGCTTAGGCCGCACCACAGGGGCCTATTGTGCACTACCCCACCGCCTCAAAAAAATTTTTTCTAAAGGCCATAGGCCATAATGACTATAATGTTATATTAAAATTTTCATGTTGAAAAATTTGGGATGCACTAGGCTTCCTGTTTCATCCGCATATATGAAAATACAAAAATGGTGTGCACATCCCAAACATCCAATTAGGACGCAGGTGCAAGAAAACTAAATGATATAGACAAATAAAGAAGTGAAGTCTGAACACTGAAAACTACTGCTCCAGAGGAATTTAATCAAGCAACGTTTCGACCTTCAGGTCTTCCTCAGCCGCATATATGCCCATTTAAAATGAACGCACTTTAGTACAATGCAAATACATTAAAGGACTAGAGATATGATGACTAGTTGCCAATAAGTATTGTTATGGTGCAAAAAGTCAAACTTCAAAGGCTTGTCATCAATAACTTTTAATGGAATGTTTATGTACATCCATGATTAGCTGCAGGAATCTGCGAGGGCAATGGACAAGAACATTGGTGCAGGCTTAGTAACAATTACACTTGTATGGTTGTCTATTTACAGTAAACATTATAGTGCTGTCAAAATGAATGATTACTCCAAGTGATTAATCAAAAACTAAAAATGAAAAAGAAATCATAATCCTGATACTTTCTTGATTGATAGCTTCTTGTATTTGGTACATACGTCTGCTATGTCCAGTGTTCGGGGGGGGGGCGAGTTACAAAGTTGGTATAGCCAACTTATCACAACATTGTCAATCGCATCGTCAATCGAAAACACTAATTTATTAAAATGTCTCGCTACCGAACTACCTACAGTAGCTTAATTTGTGGAGGACGAAGAAAAAGCACTCATTTGGTAAATGAGCCAGTGAGAAATAATAACTTTTAAGTAGGGTCCAGTGCCTTTTCAATACTTTTAAAACGGTACCGGCTCCTAAACGGTGCCTGAACCGATACTTTAAAAAAAAGAACCACAAAAAAACTATGGATAACTTTAAAGAACATTACAAATATTTAAAATAAATCCATAGCTTGTTGTGCAAATTGTGCTTCCCTTAATCTAAGGCTAATAAATGTATTTCACAATCTGGGTCATTATTTAATACAAAACCACACATAATGTTTCTACTGTATCTCTGTCACTCACTCTGATATTTAGTTAAGATGAGTGCTGTCTGTCACTGTCTTAAATCAGTTCTGTGAATTACTGTATGCTCAGTCTTTATAAAGTAGCAACAGTGTCGTTTTTAAAATACAGTACTGCTCAAAAGTCTTATGGAAAAATTAGTTTTTTCTCCCCAAAAAGGGTTTTAAGCAAGTTATTTATATTTTTTGCTGTAGTGTGTCAATAGGAAATATCAGTTTGCCATTAATTTTAATAATAATCTAGTGCGATTTTGAATGCACAAGCAGTCTGACAACGGCAAAATTAATGTTTGGAAATGTAAACTGATATTTTATACTGACACACTACAGCAAAATATATAAATAACTGTCCGAACACCATTCTTTTAAGTGAAAATACTAAAGTGTCTAAGACTTGCACAGTAGTGTATGTATAAAGTACGTATGATTAAATTAAGTATATTTAAGTAAGTGCAATCAAAGTATGTGTTCGTTCATATGTGTTAAGGGCTAGATTTTCGCTGGAGGAAACGGCTGTGGTGTGATGAGCGAAAAAAAAAACTGTATTTATGACAAAGAACTGCACAGATATGGATATTCTAACAATCGATAAACACATACCTTGTGTCCTCTGTTTGTTTAAGTGCGCATGCGCTGCTCCGTTCGTGGTCTTTGCTCTGCGGATTGAAGAGCGCGCTCAAAGACGGGAGGAGACCGGTCTGACGCTGGTTTCATGTGGAATTTAAGCGGACTGACTCTGAGGCGATCGGATACCGGTTCCATACCCAACCCTACTTTTAAGAAATATATTTTTTGATAAACGAACCCAAAACTGTCTATGCCCTTGCTGGAGGGTGATGTAATTTGTGTCACGTGCAGGTGCGATGGATCGCGTACAGACCAATAGGGTGTCGGAATATATTTGTTTATACTTCTCATCCAACCACAATCAAATTCACTCCATCCGGATGGCGCGATTTATCTGGATAGGTTATTTATTTATTTTTTTTTTTTTGAATGATGACAAGCCGGAATGGAAACAAGCCGAAATGAAATAGCAGTAACGAAGCTATTTTTAAAATGTAAGGAGTAGAAAGTACAGATACTTGCCTCAAAATGTAAGGAGTAGAAGTAAAAAGTCGGCTGAAAAATAATCACTCAAGTAAAGTATAGATACCCCAAATTTCTACTTAAGTACAGTAACGAAGTATTTGTACGTCGTTACTTGACACCTCTGTGATTGACATAAAGCTTTTTAACGCATTTGCTTTCTGAGTTCTATGGAAAATGGATCATTTTATTATCAGCTGCTTTTTGTGGGTCATCATTTTTGCAAAATGTTTCACAGTTCCAATTGTGTGTGTGTGTGTGTGTGTGTGTGTGTATGCTAATTTAATTCACACATTTTTTTTAAATCAGTGATGCATTAAATTGACAGTAAACACTTTTACACTTTATAAAAATTAAAGTAAACAAAAATATTTATTAACATTAATAAGAATAATATCACCAAATCAGCATATTATTTGATTTCTGAAGGATCATTTGACACTGAACACTGAAATAATTATACTGAAAACTCAGCTTTGACATAAGAGGAATGAATATTATGTAATAATATTTCAAAATATATCTCTTTTTACTGAATTTTGGTTTAAATGGCAGTCATTGTGAGTAAATAGTAAAAAAAATAATAATTCCAGTCCACAGTCTTTTGAATGGAAGTGAAAGAAAGCTCACTAGATGGGAACCAGGGGCTATAAACCTCTATAAAAAAAAAATAAAAAAATAAAAAAAGAACAAAAAAAAAAACATATTTTACTGTCTAAAAATCCAGTTTGACAGCACCTCATCATTTAATGGAAAATAGAATCTTGTACATTCTTCTAAGCTTCTTGTTTTGTGCTCTCATAAATAAATAAATAATAATAATAATAATAATTTTCTTGATTTAACATGTATATTTAATATGACACATAACTTCTACTTTTTTTCTGAATGTATAAATAGGTCTTCATTTTACCAGTAAAGAACATTTGAAAACTTCGAAAGTCAATTCATGTTACATACTTACAGAAAATTGCTTTAGCACATGTCAGTCTTGTCTACATGAGTGCTGCTACCTGCATGTGTGTGTGTGTGTGTGTGTGCGTGATGAGGTAATGGCTAGTGAGAGCTCTTATCAGCTAAAGAGGGGGACCAGGTGCATTTCCTGAACTCCGGGCTCTGGTGCCACAAAAGCTCCTTTGTCCATGTCTGTTCCCTGACTCTGCACTAAAGCGGTGGTTGAGCCCGGCTCCTTCTCCTCTCCAACCTGGTCCTTCTTTTTCTCTCTTCCTGCTCCAGAGAGACCAATTAGAGACAATGCAAGTAGGTTAGACTGCCCATTAACTGAGGGCATTGTTAAGCACAATGCCAAGAGGATTGTACGCTAACAATAAAACCCATAAGCCGGTACTAGAGTGTCACTGACATTGTTGGGCTAAACCAAGAGTGCCATTTTGTTCCTATGGAGCGTGTGAGTGTGTGTGTGTGTGTATTGGAGAGAGACTTGCGCTGGGTCACAGACTGCACAGACGAGTTTCTCGTCACTTAAATAGAATCTCTGTGTTCCACTTTTCTATCCTATCTCTTTATCCCTTTTTGTTCCTGGACATCTCCATCTCTCACCCACTGACCCCCCGCATACACAAAGACAGAGTCAGTCTCTCTGCACCCCTGATAATGATGGGAAAAGGGTGATGTAATGCCCCCAGCTGAGGGATTTTGAGTGAGATGAGGTCGCTTTTAAAAGGCAAACTCTGGTGGGCCTGTCTGGGGGTCTTGACCTCTGAACTTTGTGGGGGGGGGGGGGGGTTATACAGGTTCGCCCACTGTTGAGAGAAATGGATTTTGATAACCACTTGCTTGGGTATTTACAACACAAATACATAAACATACAGCCCTCATCTAATCATCTTAGAATAATACAAGCAGTGTCTTGCTAATTTTTAAATGTCTTTATGGTTTTGCCCCTACTTACCTCAGAAATACTGCATCTACTCCACCTAGATCACTCAGATCATACAACAGCAGAAAACTATGGGTTGCACCAAAACACTTATTCTGTGAGATAGAAAGTAGCACTTTTTATATAAAAGTTTTCTTTGAATTATTTATAATCTTATCACATTTATTATTTCACTTCTACTATGTTGTACCTGTAATGTCCTTTGTATTGTGTTGACTTAAAGTAGTCACATGTGTATCTAGTTTTAATGATAGGTAAAAATTGATAGCCTGAATGCACTGTAAGTCACTTTGGATAAAAAAAATCTGCTAAATGCATAAATTTAATTTAATTTAAAATGTATTTAATTGATCTTTTTTTTAATTAAATTAAAGTAGAATTTCAGTTTCAGAAAGTGAAATTTAGAAACATTCATGGTTTTGAAAAACGCCTCTTGTACTCATCATAGCTGCAGTTGTTTGTTAAAAAATGCAGTAAAAAAGCAATATTGTGAAATATTATTATATACAGTTTAATATAATTTAATATATAATATATAACTGTTTTCTATATAATTTTTTTTATAACTTATTCCAGTAATAGCAAAGAAAATAGCAAAAACTTTTAAACAGTGAATCAATAAAGTGAGTGCATTCATAAAATTAGCCTAATAAAAACACAGAAGAACTGAATGGTAACTGACTGCATATACAACATCTAAACGATTTCACTGATAACCGAGAATCTTTGCATGATGCTAAAGTCACACCACTAGGTGTCAGTAATTAAAAAACGACTGCCATAGTGCAACTAAAATTAAAATCACCAAGTGCACTTTTGATCTAAAGCTACGGTTTTCTCTGCTCTCCAGTGCATTTAATTAAAGTCCAGTTTTGACCCCACTTAAGTTTGTGGGAATGAGTGGTTGCCCTTGGCAACAGTCCTTTTTGGCCTGTGACAATGCTGTCATCTCAAACGACCTTAAGGGTATATATAAACGCACCTCATCTGTCTCTCATGCACCTCTACTCTCTCTCACTCTTGTATCTTTCCTCCTGATCTCTTCATCTCTCTCTCTTTCCCTCAGTCTCTCTCTGTCCTCTCTTTCACTGGCTGATTAGCTGATTTCTATGCTCCTTCCTCTCAAAAAGCTCTTGGAATCTGGGTCAGAACTCACAGCTGCTCCGGATCAAGGGCCAGTGTTGGACCAGCGCTGAGGTCGATATTAGATTTTCATCAACTATAAATCAGTAGTGACAAAACAAAGATTGCATAGCCATTTAGCTCCAAATCCGTTGCCAAAGTAATAATACACCAAATCCAATAATGCAATAATTACTAATCTCCAATATAGACGGACCAGAATGTGATGTAATATAAATCAGCCTTATAATTTACAGTCACTAATCAACAGAAACTGGTGAAATAAATGCAGAGCATTTACATATACATACATACATATTCATTACTTTTTTTTTTATTGTATTATTTTGGTTAAGCATGTGTGTGTACATGCACACTCTTAGCCAAAATAATGACTCTTTGTGACTAAATCATTTTTACAATAATAAATAAAACAAAATATGTAAACTATGACATTTTATGATCATATATGACTAAATGTAAAAAAAGAAAAAAAAAAGAAACTGTCAGCAGTGAACTGAGCAGAAATCCCTGAAGAAGCAGAAACCATCTTGCCCACCAAACTATTTTTCAACCCAATTCAGTGGGACCTTGACGAACTACTCTGTGAACAAGCCTAAAACCAACCCTTTCAGCCAATGTGTCCGGTAGGGAAGATCTACGTGTCGGATTATTGCTGTGTGCCTCTCATCTCCGATGCTCATTCCTCGGTGGGAACCAGTCATCCAGGAGTAAATAAAAGACTGTCAACTCTTAAAACAAAGTACTGGTGGCCAAGGATGCGGGAGGATGTCACGGAGTTCATTCAAGGATGTGCTCTGTGCAATGATCAAGATACCTCGACAACTACCTACCGGACAGCTCCTTTCTTTACCGATTTCTCAGCGCCCCTGCTCCCACATTGGAGTTGACTTTGTCACCGATCTCCCAGCGTCTGATGGTAATACCTGTATCCTTGTGGCCATAGATAGATTCTCCAAGGCATGTAGACTTATTCCACTAAAAGGCCTACCCACAGCCTTTGAAACTCCAGAACTTCTGTTTAATAATGTATTTAGTAATTCTGGCATTCCTGAAGACATTGTTTCCAACAGGGAACCTCAATTCATTTCGAGGGTCTGGAAGTCCTTCCTTGCTCTGCTCAACGTCACAGTCAGTCTAACTTCTGGTTACCATCCTCAGGCAAACGGGCAAACAGAACGCAAGATCCAGGACATCAGCCGCTTCCTCAGGACCTTCTGCCACCGTAATCAAAACCTATGGAACAGGTACCTAGTCTGGGCCGAATATGCCCAAAATTCCCTCCGACAAACATCAAGTAATTTAACTCCATTTCAATGCATTCTTGGTTACCAACCTCCTCTGTTTCCATGGTCTGGAGAGCCCTCTATCATTCTAGCTGTAAATGACTGGTTCCGTGACAGTGAATGGGTTTGGAACCAAGCACACCGCCACCTTCAACAAGCAGTCAATCGACTGACCATCAACGCTTTGCAGATGCTCACCGTAAGGAAAACCCTGCCTACCAGCCTGGCCAACTGGTATGGTTATCCACCCAGGACATCAGGTTACGACAACCCTGTGAGAAATTAAGCCCAAAGTACACTGGACCATCCCAATTGGACGACAGATTAACCCTGTCACCTACCGACTCCAACTTCCTGCTCAGTACGGGATCCACCCAACCTTTTACGTCTCATTGTTGAAACCCCATCACTAACCTGTTTCTGTTCCCTCTGCAGACCCGGTCTCTGACGACGAACCCCCATTGCCGCCCATCGACACGGAACCAATCTACACAGTTAAGGAGATCCTGGACTCCCGGCATCGTGGAGGGCGGTTAGAGTGCTTGATAGACTGGGAAGATTACGGACCAGAAGAGAGGTGTTGGGTGCCTCGCCAAGATATTCTTGGCCCAAGTCTGCTCACAGAATTTCACGCCCAGCATCCAGAAAAACCCGCTCCACGACCTCAATGCAGACCCCCACGACGCCGGAGAGTAAGGACCGCTGGCGCGGATCCTGGAGGGAGGGTAGTGTCAGGGATGGGGCAGACCCGGTCTCAGCCAATCATCAACGCTCACACTCCCCTGAGTACATATCACCAGCACCTGATCTCCATTACCATGGCACTATATAACACTCACCCATGCACCAGATCACCATCAAGCCTCCAATAGGAATTGACCTCACGATCATTTCTCCAACTCACCTCGTCTTCGATGAAACACCAGCAGTAATGTATACTTACATTTTGAGAAGCTAACCTGTGTGTCTTTGTTCTCCTGTCTCCAGAACGATCATGGCACTATCCGTGATCTGAATTCTCCTACGAACCTCGATATCTCCTGAGTGCCCATGTGATTCTCCGAGCATTGTTCTCCCACTGCAAGTAGAAGAGACAAGTATTGATATTCACGTATTGTGTGGCTTTGACGTCTTGGCACGTAATGAAACTCACCTGGCTGTCACAGAAACGAACTCCACAGAACCCGCACCAAAGATTACACTAAACTTACCTCTCACGAACCTTTGTCTCAATAAAGACTTTGTGTTGAATTCAACCACCTCTGTCACCCGAGTACTATCCTGACAATGATCTTTGTTTGAATAATAAAAAAATGTAAACACTGTCCAGCACAGACTTACTGGACCAGGCAGCGGTCCAAATCCAAATTCATTTCAAATGTGAATCAGCATAATTACAGCTCTATGTGCCAATATATATATTTCACAGGTAACCAAAATGATGGATAGAGACGGAGATAACAGAAAAGTGTAAATAAATATTCTTATCATTAATTCAGTTCAAGTTAGTTAAATTATTAGTTAAATAAATTAAATTCATATCTTGGCGTTAGCTTAGTAACATGCTAATGCCAAACTCCACTGTATTCAGTTGTATTAAGTGTCCTGATGAGCTCTACACGATGAGCACTCGCTGTTTGTGTTACGTGCAGGTACCTATGTACAGGGTTTCACAACTGTCACATTTGTTTTGATGAATTCAATTTCATAGTCTGTGTTGCCTTAGAAGGCAGCTGCCTCTGCATGCAGGCAGTAGAAAGCAAGGCAGCTTTGCAGCAGAGCTTGACGCCACTAAACCATTAATCCAGCTAACACTGACACAACTCAAACCACATATCTTGACACGCTCTATCTGAATTCTTCCTCACAGACCCAAAAACCAGAATTAAATCACCCATACCTCATTTGATGAACTGCACCCAAAAAGAAACATTATGAGAGAGCAAAGATAAAATAAGGGACAGATAGTCCCCAATAATTTACTCACACATGGACTCCCTCATTAACAGTATTGTAGAAATGCTGATGTCATGAAAACGTAATCTGTTGGCCTCTTTTCGGTCGAGAAGTGAGTGTGATCACCCTGCCCACCCCCACACACAGGTTCATTAAGTCTCTGTGTGAATGTGTATGAGTGTATTTCAAATCACAGACAATACACAGAGGGAGCAGATCACAAAAGTGCACCGAGCATGTGCTTTACAGCACGTAGGCTACAGCTGAAAGGGAACGTGAGAGTGAGCAAGTGACGGCCCCGTTTCTGAGCAAGGAGAGGAGAAACTGCTGAGCTCATTGTCACGAGAGAAAGGGCGCTACAGAGGGAATGTTCTGAAAATTGGGGGCGTGCGTGTGCGGACTGTGCACTTCAAAACAGGAGTCTCTGGGTATCTTAAGACCCAATGGCCCAGGTCAATGCGATGTCCAGTTACACATATACACTCATCTGAAGTGCACATATGCTTTTGACTTCCTGAAGTTTTTAATGACATTGAAACATTCAAATCAAGAAACTATATGGTTCTGTATTTAAATTCACCATTCAAAAAGCAAATTTCTTCACTGAACGCCATTTAAATCATCAATGATTCAAAAATAAACTTACTTTTATGAATTTGACACTTTTATCCAGCTTACATTGCACATGTTTTGTTTTTTGAAATATTGACTTGAACTGACCCTATGAACGGGCTTTTTAATACTATGTTCTATTTCTTGAGAAACAGGACTGCATGTATCTTAAATGTACATTCTAAAAATTTTGTGTTAAGAACAACCCAACTTGGTTTATTTGGCAACCCAGAGCTGGGTAAATAGTGGACAGAACACATGCTGGGTTATTTTGCCTAGTTGGTTGGGTTAAATGTTTTACACCACCATGCTGGACTGTTTAATTTAAGTAATCTATTGTAGTAAAATTATTAGAAGGCGTTTCCAGAGCGAAACGACTGCTGCTGAGATGACACAGTTGACATCACATCCTTATGTTGCGTTGTGCAGAATAATATAATTTACATCACCTTAAAGACTTTAGAAATTAAATAAAATCTATACAAACCTTTATCTCTCAGAAAGAGTGGACCAAATCGGCGGCGGTGGTGCTGACAACCGCTCGCTCTTTTAATATGCAAAAAGCCCGCTCTGACTGTAACTCAGCAGATGCGTTGTTTTATCAGAGACAGGCTCAACCCAGTGATTAGGTAGAAAAAAAATGCACTTGGGTAAAAATATTACAAATAACCAAACAAAATGACCCAACAGGCCGAACCCATCATTTAGGTAAAAAACAAAACAAGAAAACAACACAACATTTTTTAGAGTGTAGCTGTTTCATTATATTATAGCAATTACTACATTGTAGTTTTATTTGTGTCTGTCTGTCTTAGGGGGCTGCAAGCAGTTTCCACAACTTCAGGGGGTTCTGTGTCAGCCAAGCAACTGCCATTGAGATCAATAGGAATGTTAATGGTATTCAAGATATCTCCTTAAACTAATTGCACAAAACGAGCTGACAGAGTAACTATAAACTATAAAAATTTATTTTATTTTATTGTTTATTTTAGGGATTTCAAATTGATTAAAGGTGATTGATCAAGTCCAAAATAATGTGTGTAATGTATATATTTATATGTATATAAAGATACACACATATGCATATATATATATATATATATATATATATATATATATATGCATGGAACTATAGGACCAGCAGACTAATAGGTCCAATTCCAAGGAAACACAGATCATGACTTGAGATGCTTTCAAGAGCTCTGCCAAATAAAAAAAAATAATTCAGTACGTATATTTACATGGACTACTTTTCATCAACCTGAATGAATCCAATCCTATTTCAGAGTCTTAAAGTTGTTTATATGAAACTAGTGCATTCAATGTGAAATTAATTTCCAGTTCAGTCAGATCAATTCAGCTGTTTACATGAATGGTTTCAATCGATTGAGACATCACTCTGAGTACTAATGTTTTATATGGGTGCATGTAAACATAGCTGTGTAAACCTGTCTGGGCGAGCAAGGAAATTCATTAAGAATGACAGATGATTCACACAAACACTAAACGTTTCATTCCAAAATACTGAGGCATTTAAGTCCCATTACAGTATTCTCTTTATGACATCCTCATCATTGTCCAAGCACTAATGAATGTGACATTACCAGACTATGAATCCCTCATCCAGCATGTCATCATGCACTTTCATAATTCATATGGTAAAATTTACACACTTCTATGGTTTTTCTGCAATCTGCGGCCTGTCTGAGAGGAGGTCCAAGAATGTGGCCCTGTCATATTGCATGAGGAGGTTGTGTAGTGCAAAAGCATAAAACCCCATTTCCAGGAAAGACGCACATTTGGTTAATTTAGAAACCACTGCAATCTGCGAGCCAGACAAAAACACTTGGCGGTTTAATAGCAAAACATCATCGGTCCAGTGTACTGCTGCAGAGGCAGAACTCGTGTGCTTGGCCTCCATCTGTAATTATCACCCATCGCATGCCTCAGCTAATCAGCAACGCCTACGACTATAAGCCCAAGCGCATTCACGTGTCCAAGAGAGGAATTAAACATGTCAAGTGTGTTTAAGAAAGACATGTGTCATGTATTATACGTTGACAGTCATTAAGAAAATATTTGTTTGCACGATAAACCGATGATCCCTCTCATGACGGCTGTTAAGAGCTTGGCAATAAGACAAGACAAAATGGCAACTCAACATCATCTCAAGAATCTTTTCTGGAAGAAATATTGATGTGAGTGAGAACCACCATTTATTCGCTGCTCAATATTTGAGCCAAGATGTTTTAGAGAGGTTGTATATTGAGATTAGGCCTTTTTTATCCAGTGTGTTAAATTTCTTCTCTTTCTCTTTCAGTTCACCTTTTGACAGCGGGCTTTGTATAAAGACTGTGGGAAAGTTTCCTTTCCTGATGAGGTCATCCCTTCAACCCCCCCACCCCACCAGATCTGTTTCACTCACTCACACACTCACAAACACACAGGAAGGAGGTATACAACAAGCTCTTGGCTTTTCACTGGTTTGTGCACATATATAGGATTGCGATGAAGGTCAAGTGAGGGTTTTGTAAGAAAGTTTTGTAAACGTGTCCATGATAATGGAAAAAAATCTAGGTAAAAAAAAAAAAAAGAAATGTGCAAGTGCATAGAAATCCACCCTGCTGTATTCATGGTGGTTTCATATGAATTAGAAAAATGTTTATATTATTTATAAGCAAAGTTTCAATTTAATAACTCTAGATATATCATGTGGTGTAATCATCAAGTTAAATGCATTTTACAGTTGCGTTTACACCTTAAATACATAATGTACAAATCTTAATTCATAAACAGTACTCTTTTCATAAAGTTTTATAACGTTGCACCACATGACATTTCACAAGATGAACTAACCTTGTCTTGTCATAAAAAGATAAATTATCTGATAATTTAATCTGACCTTGAGACACAATCATAAAAACCTTCAGGGGTTCAATGTGTGATATAATTTCTTATATATATATATATATATATATATATATATATATATATATATATATATATATATATATATATTTATATATATATATTTGCATATAATTTATAAAGACTAATAAAGCAATAGGGTCAATATTGGTTTTCTTTTGAGCTATTTGTTAACACATTGAATATTAAAACAAAATTTTATTTTTTAATGTAAAAAAATCTTATTATAGAAAGGGTTTATTTAAGTAATTTTATGTTTGAATTTCATTTTGTATGAAACATTTAATTGCATTAAAACAACAACAACAACAACAGGGTCATAGCAGTGATCAAGTTAAAATAATAATAAAAAAGATCAGAAATGTATCAAAAGGTGACACAAACACCCAACCACGTACCGCACGTACCCCTGTCTATCACATCTCATTCAAATACAAATTTTCAGCGACCTCTTGCACCCCCAACCCACAAATAATTAAGCTGCAGGGTCAAAGTCTGTGTCCATACAGAAAATACCACCCCAGGGCCACGCTTATGACACAGCTGCCCTTCACAATGTGCCTTTATAGCCAAAGCTCACACTCCCGGCGAGATGCTGGAACTAGACGGCAAGCAAAACGTGCAAAACTAAACATTCACAAAAAAACACAGAGCTCCCAGTCGTGACCATGAGTCTGACGAAGAGGAATGCCTGATACACAGCTCTACACACACACAGCTCTTTGTTTTATATATGTGTAATACACTCACAGCGCTTAATCAAACTCTCCCGACTGTGGCTCTTTTCCAATGTGTGCGTTTATGCAAACATGTGGAGACCTGCGTGGTGTTGAGATGAATTGTGTGTGTGTGTGTGTGGAGAGTTGCATGACTGGCATTCCTCTCAATCAGACTGAAACCCATAGTGAGAAGGTTAAAGAAACAGAAAAGTAAGAAACACTCACATTGCTTGTTGTATTTGGGAGGGTGGGCCAATAGGGGGCGCTGCGCCGGAGAAATCCAACTTAGCTGACTCAGAAAATGTTCTGAGTTTCTTTGTGTCTTGTTCTTTCTTGTTTAAGAAGAAACAACCTCCACCCCCTTGCCCTGAGCCCATATAAAGGGGCAGTTTGTTTAATCAGTAATCACTTCTGAACAAGTGAGACACTATCTTTTTATCCGACCAAACCTCTGAATAAGCAAACCATTATACTACCCTCTCTCTCCAGAGAATACGGTGAGCTCATGCCACCTGCAGTCTACCACATTATGCTGAATCAGTGTCTTTGAGATGGTCAAACTGTGATCCTTTACTAAAATTTACCATGATTTTACTAGAGTAACCATCATTAAACTGTGGGAGTAAGTAGTAACTAAAAAAAATTAATCATGGTTTAACTAGAGTCACCATAGTTGGTTTTAATACTGCATTTACAGTAAAACCATAGTAACTACAAAATAAACCATGGTTTTACTAGTTAAAAGGATAGTTCACTATGAAACACTTAAAGGGATAGTACACCCAAAAATTAAAATTCTGTTATTTTTGTTTTTGTTGCACACAAAATGTATTTGCATAGCTTCGAAAAAAATTATGGTTGAACCACTGATGTCACATGGATTATTTTAACAATGTCCTTGCTACATTTCTGGACCTTGATCGTGGTCCTTGTTGTCTGTGGAGGGTCAGAGAGCTCTCGGAATTCATCAATAATATCTTTGTGTTCCGAAGGTGAACAAATGTCTTACGGGTTTGGAACGACAAGAGGGTGAGTAATTAATAACTGAATTTTCGTTTTTTTGTGTATACTATCCCTTTAAGCGTTTTATAGTAAAGGTTTAATAAGTACATACTTATGGTTTTAATACAGCCATGGTTTAACAATGATTGTTTATTATAAATTATTGAATTATTTGTTTCGTTTGAACTTTTACTATAACATTTCCAGTAAATTCATAGTAAACAAACATGGTTTTACTACAACATTTGCGGTATAAATATAGTAATTTCAAAATTACAGAAATTTGTTTTAAGCATAGATTAAGAGTTAGTGAAAATATAATAATAACAATACCTGTTTTTGTATAGCATTTACAGTAAAACCATAGTACAAATGATCCATGTTTTAACTACAGCACAGTATCATTTTCTTGTCATACAACACATACAATATCCCTACCACCTGAGAAAATCTTTATTTCAGCCTGTTTATCCAAAATAGGATGCCTGGATGTGGCTAGCCATTAACATTCCCATTCATCTCAATGGCAGTTGCTCAACTGAAGTATGCAGTCCTGGGAGTGCACAACCTGATTGCTGCCATCTTTGCTCCATGGGGATTTTTTGAGCCAATCATCTCAGTTCTAAATGTCATGTGACTGATCCAGTGGCGGCTCCAGACAATTTTGATTGGGGGGGCAATGGGGGGGTCCTGGTCTTTTCAAGGGGGGTCTCATGAAAACCAACAAAAAATACAGTGGACATGGCTAATAACTGCGTATTTCTGCTACTAAACAACAAAAACACCTTTGCAATGTAAACAAATGACAGGCTACATTTGTTATTCATATCCTTCACACTGCACTTTCATGTCAGGTATATTATGCATTTTTATTTACATTGATTTTTTTACATTTATTTCCAGAGAGATATTATTGAGTTTACAGGCTAAAGTGGTCTTGCTGTTGTAAACACTGTTGCTTTTGTAGAAAAAATATTTGCATCACATTTAAAATATAATTATATTTTAATTCATTTCTGAATTGTTTTTATTTTTATAATGATAATTCAGAGAATGAGAAAATCTGAATAAGCCTTACCAGTGGTGTGATAATTATTTTTACGTGTTAAAAATAAATAAGTACTGTAATATAATAAAAGTTTAGTCAAATAACATAAAAAAGACCAGACCCCTCGATGCCTGTGAAACTTTTCTCCCTCAAACAGCACGCTAGTGTTACTCTACACTACAGGCTACACACAGCACTGTAAACAACGTATCTGCATGTTCTCACATCACATCGTTCTTGTTAAATAATAATAAGTAAATAAACACCAAAATCACTTCGCTGAGAATGAAACACCACTTACCAGCTACCACGGTGTTGAAAATATCCTCTAGCAATTAAAAAATGCGCGTGCAGCATGAGGAATCTTCCTGGTTGGATGAGGTCGTAGTCAGGTGAACTGTCATCATGTTGGTCATTTTATTTACGGCTAAATTATTATTAATAAATTGTAATAATATTATGATTGGGCGTGGGCAGGCATTCACAAAAGTTTATGTTATTACAACAAAAAAATTGAGGAAATTTTGCTTTGACAAAAGGGCACTTAAGGGGCAAAGGAGCAGGTGCTCAAGTGAACCGGTTCTTTCGGACAATTCGATCAAATAAACCAGCTGAAAAAAAAATGGTTCACCGGTTCTTTTGCGCTCGATGTAATGCCGTCATTGGCGATGATTGCCCTTCATTCAAGCCTTTGGTTTACCCACGCTTATAACATTAGCAAAGAATCAGTTCAGAATCAATCACCAAAAGAATCAGTTCGGTTCAGATGCGCTCTGTGTCAGTCTGCTTCACGCTGAATCACGCATGCGCAGTTATCATCAGCTCATCGGTTCTCGAATCGGACGCGTCCGACAGAAACGGTTCTCGGTTCAGTGTATGAATAAATGTCGAAATTAGGGATGTCAACGATTAATCGATGATCGATTAATTGTCGATAAGAGATGCAATCGATTAAGGCTATCGATGGTCGGTTAACCGATTCAATGTTGGGCTGCGTGCGGCTCATGCGCACTCAACACGTGCGAGCGGCTGTGAGTGACGGTGACGATATATAAAAGCATCATCATTCATTCACAATGTACAAATTAAGCTTTTAATGTGATTTAAACTTTAAAGTACATTAAAATAGAAACAACATAAAAGTTCTTCAACATTAAATGCAATAGAAATGTAGTTACTAATCATTTCATCAGATAACTGTTTTATATCGTGCGCTTTGCAGGGCTGCGGGACACAGTGACAGGACAGGTAGTCTATTCATTCCTACAACTTGTTAATTCATTCCTACGAATTATTAATGTGGCAATTGTCCATGTTTCATTAATTTTGTTCCCTAAATAACCCATGATTTAAGTGAAATAAGGGAACAAATTAATAAATCGAACGAATTCTTAATTCATGAAATCTTTAATTTCCCTTCCCATGTTTACCACAGTAAGAGATGCGAAAACAGTTATTAAAAGCGAAAGATAATAAAATAAACCTGGGAAATTAGAGGGTTAGACTATGAAGATTTAGGAAAAGAAACAATGCCTAAATATACTGAATTTGTGGAAATTCGTGACCAACCTGCAAACCAGAACAAAGCCGCGTAAATGAAGACTATGGGGTCCAAAAGCATGGTCGCGATCTAACATTTTCCAGTGAACCTATCATTCCTCTAATAAACAAAGCTTTTATACCACACTTGTCATAATCAGATCTTATCATTTCTAAATAAATAATTGCTGGATTCAAAACAGCGATTAATAGGCGCTGTGACCGACACATTCCCGGAGCATTCACTGCTGTCACTAAACGGTGACGCCGAGCATCGTTCACAAGTTTCTGCATGGACCTGACTAGGGCACAGGTTCTAAGCCCTGGGACAAAATGGGATGCTTTAAGGAAAATTTATAGCCTACTAAGTAATAGGCCCAAAATAAAAATAACAATTTGTTTTCATGTTTTTTTAAATAGGCTATGCGAAATATATCCGACTTAAATAGGCTAATTAAGATTAACGGATTTAAAACAGAAGGCGCTCCATAAGTTCACAAAAAAAAAAAAAGGATGACAACGCATTCTGTTTGTTTGCTTTATTTTACAAGAGCACAAATCTTCTGTTTTTATTGTGAGTGTGCACAAATGAAAGTAAACACTTTTGCGGAAAATATATATATTTTTTTAATTTCTCAGCTGTTTCGATAGCGCTGGAGCATGCTGCACACGTATATTCTAGCGATTCAAACTTACATCGCAGTCTGTTCATTATCAAAATAAAATGTCAAATAAACATTAAAAGGTTACACTGGTCAGTTTAAATAGACCGTAGTATACCGGTCCACTCTGCTGTTATGCCAAGGACGTTTTTGCTCATATGAAGAGGATCATCTTTTCCATCTATAGGCTATGCGAATGCGTGTTAAGTACAAGCCTAGTTTACATTATAAATAATAGTTTAACATTCACATACATTGTGAATATGGAAACATTTCGATTTGTGCCGAATGAGACATGAGCAATAACCTCCAAATAAATCTGGCCAAAGCCGCGCTCGCTCATCCTCGTGTGCACGCATGCACTGTCACGATCTAATGCGCTGTATGCTGGATTTTTAAAAATCTGCATTTTCTAGGACAGAATCCAGCAGGATCAAATTAATGTGAGCAACTGTGTTTTGGTGCAGCAGCGCCGATGTAGTTCACTTAATGTGCAGCGCAGTCACACGCGCTCCACATTTCGGATAATTTTATACAATAATGTCAGTTGAAAACATTGCAATTGTGCTTTAAAATACAACAACGAGCACCACAAAACCATTTAAAGAGGCGCGTTCAGCGTTCTCCGTGCGGGATTGGAAACTGTCAACAAAGTAAAATGACCTCAAAAGTATGGCGCGCTCTCTTCATTTTATCAAATGATCATAATCACATCTATTCATTTTATAATCCTGCTACTAGCATTTTATTCAGACTAAAACCTCTTTAATTCAAGTGAGAAAGCGTTTTGTGTGTGTGTGTGTGGCTTTTGAACATCCTGTCATACCGCTGACTGCGTGCCTGCAATAGACGCATTTTGCAGTATTATGGTTAACGATTAATCGATTAATTGATCGTTAATTTAAACGACGATCGATCATGGAAATAATCGAAATTTGACATCCCTAGTCGAAATAATTATTATTTATTATTGTTCTGCGTAGTTTGAAGAGAAACATTTTTGGATCTTTATCCCGAATATATATATTTTTTAATCAGGAAGAGGCTGGGGGGTCAAATGGGGGGTCAAGGCATTTTTTGGCAGGGTCTTGAGACCCCCCAAGACCCCCCCTGGCGCCGCCGGTGGACTGATCATCCATATTAGAACTTCCTCCAGCAGACAAGATAACACGAGTGTATATATTTAATTTTTGACAGGAATAAAAAACGAGGCTGTGAGACACAAGTACAGTGCTTTGAATGGACTGTACTGTTGTTCAACAACATACCGATTGTTCAGAAATATTTCCAGTAGGCAAAAAATCCATAAAACAGTATTTAAAATTGTGCGTGGCATTGTAAAGACATTGAATATATTCCTCACAACCATGTTTTAATTAGCATTCATTTCAATATTGCATCTAACCAGAGTAAAGTCTATTTCATACAGTTATGTGCTCTTCAAAACATCAACTACATCTGAAGTACATTTTGGTTACTTGCAAAAAATAATTTCAGAATAGATTTAAATGGAAATCAGTGGAGAAACTAACAATATTGTTTTAATATTATTTTTAATTCCGTGAGAATAGTGAATTCCACACCACAAATATAATGACAATGACATAGAGAATCGGAAATGAAAAGTTGGAATTACTTTTACAACGATTTTTTTTTTTTTAATAAACAAATCAGAATACACATGACAGAGTTAGAGCATTTAAAGTGGCAGACAACATTACTGCAGCACATAATTAAGATGAGGGGAACATTATCGTCCATTAGTGTGGGAGCTAATAAAGTTAAAGTTTTCATTCTGTAATGTATGAAAGTGGCTTAAGGCAGAGCAACCACTTGCGAAAAATCTCGCCAAACAAGATAAAGGCAAGGCAGGTGATTTGGTTCAAAATTTTATTATTATTTACATTTTTTTGTTACGCTAGTTGAAAGTCTCCTCACTATAGCAATCAATAAGTTAAGCGGCCTAAATGTATATATATATATATATATATATATATATATATATATATATATATATATATATATATATATATCATCAGTGGAAGCCATAGGACCATGAAATGTTTATCCAATCATATCGCTTGTATTTGCATACTTCTGCCAAAGCCACTCAAAGGCAAGCCTGCATCCTTAAGCCAAAAAAGTATAATAGCTAATGCTGCCACTTCTTCTTTGGCAGTACGTGAGAAAGGAGATCAGAAGCCTTTTTTTAAAAAATGGATATCAATGGAGAGGCTTCACTACGCAATAAACAGTTTTTTTAGGAGAAATGGCTTATCATTTAGAAGTATGTGTATTTTTTTCAAAAAAATGCTTTAGAAAATTGAGTCGGGCCGGGTACAAAAACAAACATGCGTTTCTACTTATGATGGTGACAAGAGAGAGAAAGCTCAGTGCACAGGACAGACATTAGCCGAGTCAAGCGACAACAGAAAGATAGAGATGGCGGATAAAAAACAAAAGAGAAAAACGTCTGTGGAACAAAACAAGGCTTATGATAAGGCAAGAAGTATACCACATGTAAATATCGCACCAGCTTTCCATCGCTGGAGAGAAATCAAGGACTAGGAAGGCCTGTGATTGGATGCCGGGGTTGCTTTGTTTCTTCTTAGTAGGTGAGTAACATTGGTTTTTGTTTGTTTCAAAGAACTAATATATTCTGTTAAAACACATGTATATTCACATTAAAAAACCCTTAGGAAAAAGTTAAAAAAAAATAGGAAAGTACGCTTTTAGTTTATATTTGAGCTATACTCCTAGAATCTGTGTTGTTATTATTATACAGTAGAGGGCAGTAGTATTCATCTTGAGCACAGAATAATAAAAATAAAAAAAAAACAAGTGAAGAAGAAAAAAGAAACTAGATACTACCACATGTAATCTAACACGATCCTCTGACATGAAAAAGCATCAAAACTGTAACATTATGTAAAAAAATGTAGACCGATGAAGAGGTAATAATTACAGTCAAGGTTTGGGTTGTTGATCGATTCTATCTATGTTTTGATTATCATTCTGAATCCGATTCATAGTCTTTTTTCAGGTTTTTGTTCAAAAAGTTATTTCTTCATTTTTTATAAAACTTACCCACATTGAAGTGTTTAAAAAAGATTGCATGAAGTTAGAATAAAAAAAAAATGTTTACAAGCAGATACCCTGTTCTTTCTTTGGATGTTTTGTTTGTTCAGATATTCATAATATTTAATTAGTAAACTATAAGTATACCTAGAGTATAAGTTCACTTTTAGTATAATTGCAGTACAAACTACACGCATAGAGGTAAACTAGTTGTTTATTCAAAGTGTGCTACTGATATATTTAAAATATACTTAAAAGTATACTTTTATATACTAGAAAGTGGACCAATTTAGTCCCAAGGAGTATTGAAACAGTACACTTACAAGTATACTACTAGAACACTGATATTTGTATACTTGCTATGTAAAGTATACTGTACTTAAAAATATACTTGAACTTTAATTAAGTAGCATCACCCTCTGTGCAGCTGACAAGTCACATTTACCTTAATTATATTTAGGTTTTAGCCATACCTTAGCTTTTACACCTCCACCTATGAATTTGCAGTGTTTCCAGATGTTTTAATGCACATTTTGAATTTATGCATAAAAACAACTGGATGGAAACATGAATAGGCCTACTGTTACATTATGTTATGTTATTCTAATGTAATTGCATTTTTATATTGTACATTTAAATTGCCAATAAAAAATATTTTAAACTATTTAATTTTGTAAAGTCTGGTTTTGAGACATAACTAAAATGTAATTTAATCTTTTTTTTTCTTTTCTTTTTTGCAAAAATAAAGGACAAAATATGTTTGCAGTTACATATTAACAAGGTCATAGTCAGGTATACTTCATAAAAATAAGAGTAACAGAAAAAAATCTAACTTATATTGTTGTCACTTTTGACCCACCTGTGAGTTACTTTTGTCCCAACCGATGGGGTCAAAAGTAATAATGTGCAACTTATGTTCAAAGTGAAATTATACTGAAGTCTTTCTACTTTTCTACAATATACCACCTCGTATTGATAAACCACACTTCTGAGTTACTGGTCACAGCAATAAACATGAAGTATAAATACTTTTTGGTAAGGGCACACAGTACTATCAAAACACATTCAACCTGTATTACCATAGTAACACACATTGCTTTCACTTATCGATGACATCATACCCTCAGCGAGCTGGCACAATAATCGTTGCCTGGGTTGCATGGGTACTGTATGTGTGGTGCGGCGCTATCAAAATAGGGGCGTGTTTGTTTTGGTGATTTGAAATATCACCATTGGTTACCAGAAATCACCTACCCCACCTTTAATTAATCAACAGCCTATCTGTTAATCTTCAACATGTTTGACAATACTTTTGGACTGAACTACAGTACATAGTTTTTAGAGTTTACCACGAAAAAAAATCAGTTTTATAAGAGAAGTCACTGACTTTTTGTTACAGGTGGGATTCAGCTTACTGCACTTCGCATTCATTCCTATGGTATCCATAAACGGCTGTAAGGCTGTAATGTGATTGTTTATTATGATCACACAAGGTCCAAGTTAGTTGTTGCTTTCTAATACAGACCATCTCATCTCTATAGCATCACGCTAACACGATGTTGTCAGAAACTGATGACATATATCCTTTTAACACAGTATATGACAAAAACTGCCTCAATTTAGTACCATAAAATTTATTTAATATTGTATTCTGTGCCTGTATACAGTCCATAAATCATTGATTTACAAATAAACCAATGCATTAGACAGTACAAAGAAAGTACAGAATAGCTTTTGTGATAAAAACTTGCTTCTTAAAGTAAGAAAAGTAATGGCACAGGCACATTTGTCCGATTCAGATGAATTCCAAGTGAAACATTTATTTGCAAAATCCTCTTTGATCAAGCATTTACACACTTTGTCAGTTAAAAAAAAATTGTCAGAAGTACTGAGTTCACATGTAATGTTGTTTACCTCAAATGAGGTGATCTATCAAAATTAGATGGCTTAACTCTCATGCCACATAGATGAGTAAGAGATGAGTATACACAGAATATGAGTTATATGATAAATATTTCCAAATATATAAACAAAGTCAAAGCAAATGTGCTTTTTAAAGGAAACCACTTAGCATTGATCGAAAAATGTTAGCTCGGCACTTATACACAAATTCAGAGATAAACATCAATTGATTATTTTGAACTATAAAAATGTTAAAAGTATTATTTGATAATGTATACACATATATAAAACCAAAAATATTTCAATTTTGTAAATTGATATGCAAAATGCTCTTTGGTCTGCATTTTGTGGATGTATGTGCCCAGACACAACATGGAAATGAATCTACATTTACACCTCAATCATTTTTATTTCCAAACGAAACTAAGGACCTCAGAAATACTGCAAACAAAATGGCAAAAAAAAAAGAAAAGAAAAGGGTAGTAAGTTGTTTTTCCTCTTAGGCTTTCGAGTTTGCTTTGAGCAGACTGTTTATGGCAGTGCGAGAATGAGCTGGAGAAGTGTGGCGCCCTCTTCTGGACGTGTCATGTGATGCAACAGTGCTACGTAGGTTTCAAAGACTTCCTGTGGAATGGATTTTTTTTTCAGGGTAGTCATCAGGTGGGACAATTGGAAATGTTATCCCGGGCCTTGTGAAAGGGCAGTCCACCTATAAAACTTGTTCCTGGTCCCCATGAAGTTTAGCTTCACCCCTGTGTATCTTGTTCAAAAAACAGGGAGAATCCAACATAAAATAAAGTTTCATCTATTCCAATACTGACGTCTCACTGTCTCTACCCCATCAGCAAGTAAAAGCGGTCACATAACAGTAGCGAAACTGTAAATTTGGTTCCTTCTTCAACATTTTATTTTAAGGATGTAGAGTCTGTCCCCTTCACAGTTCAGCAGGGATCTCTGCTTATGATTTTTCTATTTAGTCTTCTGAGAGCCGATCATCACCTTAGAGACAAAGTTGACAATAGCGCTGGCGGGCTGCTCGGGGTCGTGCTCGGCAAACAGGTGACACACATTCTCTGTGCTGCTCCCGCTTTTCCTCGCAATGAAGCCAAAGATCCTGTTTTACACACAAGCATACACAACTATGAATAAATATACACACTGAAATACATAACTGACACTACTCCAGAACTGAACTGAGATAGCCGGATTAAAACGTACTTTGCAGCTGTGCAGCCGTCCCGTGTCCACCTGTGAAAAGTGCAGGGAAGAAGTCAGAACATCCAAGAAAAACCCATTTACACCAAAATATTCAATTATATTGTGAAGTCTGAAATATTCTTTACAAGTGTAAAACTGGTAGACTGTAGATTAATGGAAAGCAGGCAAACAAATGTCCAAACAAGATTGCAAGATTGTGTGTGTGTGTGTGTTTGTACCTCCTGTCCTGAGGATCCAGGGCACAGAATATAACTGTGTTGACTGCATAGTGTCTCCTGAAGAACAATCTGGAAACACACAGTAATATAAAAACTCAGGACAACATTATATGTCTATACATTATACATGATATGTTTTTATCACTCTTCATTGCTTTGCATTAAAAGTAACAGTAAAGGCATTTCATTGTTTATTTTTTTTTCCTCTATTTCAAATGAATGCTGCTCCTTTGACCTTTCTATTCATCAAAGAATCTTGAAAAAAAGTAACATGGTTTCCACAAAAATATGCAAATGTTTCTTGAGCAGCAAATCAACAGATCAGAATGATTTCTGAAGGATCATGTGACACTGAAGACTGGAGAAATGATGCTGAAAATTCAGCTTTGCATCAAAGGAATAAATTACATTTAAAATGCTTCACAAGTAGAAGTTAAATTGGAACAATATTTCATAACATTACTGTTTTTTAATCAACTAAATGTAGCTTTGGCGAGCATAAGACATTTTTAAAAACATGAAAACATTTTTACAGACCACAAACCTTTGACCAATTACACACAAAACCAACAGGTGATTATTGAGATTACACAACTTTAGCTTTCATTTCCACTTCAACATTATTCACAACAGATTGCTAACATAAATGTCCCACTGACAGCAATACATTATCAATAACACCCCCTAAACCCATCTAAATATAACTCAATCTTTGAAATATAAAGCGAGAGACTCACTTCCTCTGGTTGTCCGTGAGGGTGATTCCCTGTGCAGACACTTTAAAGTGAACGACGGTGGATGTGGGTGCTGGATCCATACTGAAAATCCCAGTGGTGGCCTTCTGGACACCCTGAACTCCTGTCAGAGACTCCAGATCCACGCTGCCCAGGAACCACACGTTACACGCTGAGCAACAACACACACACACATTAACACATTAACACACGGATGAGACCAAACAATCACAGATATTGTTCAGGCGTTTCATTACCTGCTCCCTGTTTGAGTAGCTCTGCTGCAGAGTTTGTAGATGTCTGCGATGAAGACTCATTGAACTCCTCTAGAGGATCTAAAAGAAGTCTTCAGTTAGCATAAAAACACTAAAAACATAAAACTCACACACTAAAATCAGAACATACCTCTGTTTGGGATGATGAGTCTGCACGGTAAAGCCAAGGGTGTGATTGAATGCTGACATACCAAAGCTGTGAGACTTCCTGTAGAAGTATATGTATATTAAGTATACATTTATTTAATGCCATGCCAGCATCATAAGCTACTGTCTTGGCAAAAAATATTAAAGTACAAAAAAAAGAAATAATAATAAAAAAAAAAACTAGCAAACAAACACAAATTATATTACACAAGATTTGTGAGACTTCATGTTCATATGGGAAACAATATTTTTAAGCTGAATGTTTTACCATATTTTCCAAACAATAACAATGCATGGTTGTAACAATTTTGCTTAATTAAAAAAATATATACATTACCGTTCAGAAGCCAGGAGTCGGCGATAACATTAAAAGATATGTTTACTATAGATGGATTTATTTTATTAAACAGTAGAATTTTGAAATATTATTAGAATTAAAAAATATATTTTTCTATTTCAATAGATTTTACAATGTCATTAATTTTGGCAATACAAAAGCTGAATTTTCAGTAGCCATTCCCCGAGTCTTCAGTGTCATATACTGATATAATATTATATAAAATGCTGATTTAGCACTAAAAGGGATTATTTGAATGTTTAATTATCATTATTATTTATTTTTAATATTATTTTACAAGTGACATTTTTTTTAAGATTCTTTGATGAATAGAAAAGTTCAAAAGAATATTTTTCCAACAATATAAATGTATTTTTTTTACGATTTAATGTTGAATAAAAGTAGCCTATTATAAAAAGTTCCTGACCCCAAACTTTAAAGGGAGTGAAAAGACAAGCGCAACAGTTGCACGATGCTCCTGACTTCAGCCACTAGAGGGAGCTCCTGACCCTGCAATGATGAAGCTCTAACCAGCTCTCGTGTCTGTTATTAACCTTCACACAGACATGAACGGATACTTACCAAAATAAGGTTCATTGGGACAGCCTTTTAACCGCACTCCCTTTTGTGTGCACTCGATCAGGAAATGCCGCACAAGCTCATTGGACAGATCACCCACTGTGCACAGAGATAGGAAATGACTTCATTTGAAAAAAGTATTTTTAATTACTAAAGAAGCAATGCCAGCACATATGTAGTAGCAAGAGGAAATGGATGGAGAAGTGTTGACCAAATTTCAAAAGACCCACATATATACAGAAGAAAAAAAATCATGAACAAAATGGAGCTTGATTGCTTCTCCTGAACAAAAAAAAAAAAAAAAAACAGCTCAAGAGTTTTCTCCTGAGGATTTACTAATCTCACGCATGGCTCCTATGGTTTCAGAAGAGATCTTAACATTGTCTCCAACTGCGCTTGGATTTCCTAAGATATTAACATCTGCCAGCAAAAGTTAGAGACTTCAGTGGTCTGCAAAAAAAGCAACTTTAGTTCAACACCATGGCTGTCTCACTGAGAATTGTCTTATTTGTTTATACTGTTATTTCTCCTCAAGAATTCTACCATGCTATTTTTATTTGTTTAATTATTTAAAGCTAAGTTGTAATGTCTGTATTTGTTTAGTAATACATTCATAATTGAGTGTGACTGACCCTTAGTGTGTGTGTGTGTGTGTGTGTGTGTCTTTTTAAATGGTGCAATAACAAGCAAAAATAATCTGCACTGAAATGTGCCATGCAAACTATAAAAATTGCTCAGAAATGATCAGGGATGTTGTTATAAACAGCATTTCACTGGATTGTTTCCAACTTTGAGATCCTTCAGAAAGACTTTCCTGCATTTAACTCTAATCATCAGTTCATCTGAAATGTGGGAACAACAGAATGCATCCTACTTCCTCCATAATACCTCACCCTGACTGACTGGTCCAAGTTTGTGAACACCAGGAGTGTATCTGATGTTGAAAATAGACTCAGATTAAGTTTTCATACAATGAGCTCTTATCTCTAAAGATAAAGTTAAATTTAATTTCCAATGGAACAGAAAAAAAACAGCTTAATACTAGTCACCTAGAATTGTGAATCAGAAGGAGATAGACAGTGTGTGTGTGTGTGTGTGTGCGCCTCCCTTCCTTCCTCTGATTGAGAGACACACTGTGTTTACGGAGGGGCTCTGGATATGAACGCTCCAGCTGTGTTCACACTCATTCAGCTGTTTCTCACACAATAGTGTTGGGACGACCTGCTCCATGGTCTTAAAGTCCATCAAAAATTCACTGCAGTTTATTCAAGGAATTGCCCTGTATATTCAGACTCTATGGACAGTTCATATATGCAGACAAAAAGGTGACCATTTAAAACGCATTGTGTCACTGTTCAGCTCGAATGAGTGGAAATGTGAGAGTTGTTATCAAAGTCATGTGTTTGTAAAGTTCTTACTTTTTCTGCTTTGCTGTACAACCGAGGGTGGGGGCGTGGCCACCTTCATAGCCAATCCGTAAGCTCCTCTGAATGAGTGACTGTCTCTGATGATGAAGGAGCCCGGCTCTTTATCCTTGAGAATGGCAATAGCTAAAAAAAAAAGGAAAATTTGAAAATATATTTGACCCTGGATTTTTTTCAAAAATTAAGATTTATACATAATCTGGAAGCTGAATAAATAAGCTTTCCATTAATGAATCATATATTAGGATCGGACGATATTTGTCAGAGGTGCAACTATTTGAAAATCTGGAATCTGAGGGTGCAAAAATATCTAAATATTGAGAAAATTGCCTTTAAAATTGTCCAAATGAATTCTTAACAATGTACATTAATAATCAAAATTTAGTTAAGTTTTGACATTTATGGTAGGAAATTTACAAAATATATTCATGGAACACTATCTTTACTTAATATACTTATGATTTTTGGCATAAAAGAACAATCTATAATTTTGACCCATACATTGTTTTTTTTTTTTTTTTTTTTGGCTACTGCTAAAAATATACCCCAGTGACTTAAGACTGGTTTTGTGGTGCATTCTGCTGTCATAATTGAAGAAGCAGAGAGGAAGTAATGCTTAAAAACCTTAGTCGAGATAGACAAAGATGAAGCAATGAAAGCTACTTTGAGAACAATCAGTTGATCAAGTTACATTTTAAACCACCATTAAACAGAAAACACTATGTCTTTCACAGGTGACAACAAGAATAATATGTATATGTTTTAATCAGTTATTTTGAATGCTGGACTAAAAGGTGTAAAATGCAGCATTGGCACAAATGCTGACAAGGAGGCAAATAAACTGGTAAAAGTTAAACTGCAACTGTAAGTGAAAAAACAAGACTGTGAGGGACAGAAAAAATAAATTAGAAATCATTAAACAAAAATACATTCTGTTGATCAAAATTGACAGAACAGACTTTCATAATGTGACAAAATATTTATATTTCAAATAAATGCTCTGAATTTTCTATTCATCAAAGAATTATGAAAAAAAAAGAACACAGCTTCCACAAAAAAAAAAAAAAAAAAATTATCAAAACTGTTTTAACATTGAAATCATCATAAATATTTCATGAGCAGCAAATCAGCATATTAGAATGATCAGCACAGGAATATATTACATTTAACAAACATTTAAAATAGAAATTCATATCAAATACCTTTATTTCCACACAATATTACTGTTTTACTGTATCAACAGCATAAAAAAAAAAAATTACCGACCCCAAACTTTTGAATGATAATGTATATCCCTCACAGCCATAGACATTTAAAGGGATAGTTAGTTTACCCCAAAATGAAAACTTTGTCATCATTTGCTCATCCTCATGTCTTTCCAAACCTGTATGAGTCTCTTTCTTATGCTGAATATAAAAGAAGATATTTTAACGAATGTTGGCAATCAAACAGTTGATGTTCCCCTCTGACTTCCATAGTATTTACTCCCCTATTATGGAAGTCAATGGGGATCAAAAACTATTTGGTTCTTCAAAATATCTTCTTTTGTGTTCAACATAACAAAGAAACTTATACAAGGTTTGGAACATCATGAAGGTGAGGAAATGATGACAACATTTCATTTTTGGGTTAACAATACATTTAACATGACTCTGAATTTAGCTTAGGCCTACTGAGGATCTAATTTTGTTACCTTGCTCTCTCGAGATGTCTGGCTTGTACCAAAACTTTGACGTGTCTTGAACAAACTTCACATTTTCTGGTTTACTGGCCATAAAATCTGCAAAGAAGAAGAATATCACGATAAATGTGCTTAATGTGTTAATGTGCCTGTGTGTGCGCTTACAGACAGACACACTACAAACCTGGACTTGGTGTAGATCTGGTAGGTGAGCTGTTGTGACTGGTATAGGACGTGCTGACTGCACTCCTGCTGAGCGGGAACAGGGTCTCTGAGCCTTCAGTCCCTCGTCTCTTCAGGGGCAGATGGGGACGCTGAGCCACATCCAGACCCAGAGCCTCCAGACCCTCCACCGCCTCCAGCAGGCTGCTCTCCAGTCCCCCCACATCCAGAGAGGAGGACAGGCCTCGGGGGGCTCCACGAGGGGAGCTGTGGGAGTTGGGGGCCGAGAGGGTGAGGGGTGGAGAGGACTGAGGGGTGTAGTGACTCAGAGGGGTGCTGGATCCACCCTCTAACCAGGAATGAGCTGGGGCGGGACTGCATGGAGAATAGAAAACAGTTATCCTACATATCCTGTGCATAGACAAACACACCCCACCATGTGTTTATACATTGTTAAATATAGACTAGATACACAACAGACCACACAAGTAGCCTGGTGTTACTGAAAAGCCAGGATTTACATCAGTTGGGTGAGAAAGGTATTGACTGACTTCTAGGAATGGAGTAATAAAACAATTGTAAAAAATTATTGCTATATATTTTATTATATAAAA
>NC_039262.1:16641630-16681645 GCF_003368295.1 Carassius auratus
TTCTGTAAACTGGCCATTCAGACAAAAAAATAAAATAAAATAAAAATAATAATAATATAATATATGCAAAAAAAATAAATAACAAAAAATGTAAAATAATAAGAAAATTTAATCTCAACACATTTTGTTAACTCATAAAACTATCTAAAAGAATAGCAGATCAATGAAAATTGTTTGTCCAATGTAAAATAAAAATAATAAAGAAATACGATGAAACTTCTTGGCCTTTGAGGCAAATGTGTCCCTCATGATGAAAGGGACTCACATGTTTGTAATTTTAAGTCGTATAACTCCAAGAGAGAAACAGGCTGCTGTTTTGAGTATTGCCAATTTAACCAACAGTTCCAAGTAACCATTCCTTCCATAATTATCAAAAAAAGCAATTAGCTCCACACCTTAATGGTGGATTTCCCATGAATGTTTTCCTTCAGAAGATATCAAACGTATGCCATAATATGATGGTAGCTTCTTCTTCAGCCATGACTTCACCCCTAACCACATCATGTGAGATGTTTTCAAGGAGATGTTGTTTTTGAAAATGTAATACATAAAATTATAAACACACAAACAACATCTGGATACAGACGAGTCTAAAGTGTTCTCAAAAATAGATCTTGTGACCCACCCAAAAAACCCTGAAACTCATTCCCAAGACACAGGAATCCCAAAACTGCTTCCCACAGATTCATCTGGTCTGCTTGTTCACGTGTTGTGATCTGGATGCAGGTGGTCAGCATGGGATGCTGGTTTGCTGGTGTCCCACCAGGCTCCTTAACTAGCTTAACCAGAAAGGCTTCCTTTTCCAATCAGTTTCTTCTGAAAGACCCATGCTGGTCCACCAGCCTCTCACTGCTCCTGAATAACACAACTTCACTGATCCACCAGCTAAACCAGCCTGAACTTGCACTGAAGTTCATTAAAATCAATAAATGGATTCAAATTAAGCAGAAAGGCATCCAAACATAGTTTGCTTGAAACCACCAGCATCAACAGATGTTAGGGTAACATAAGGATTGCAGCCAAGAGGTCAATGATCTGTTGAACTATTCTGGCCCTTCAAAGAGAAAAAAGATCTGGATGACCCTTCGAGACAGAAGAAAGAGGTCTGAGGGTCTAACAAGAAATTTATTACATGCCAAAAATGAAGAAGCACTGAAATGAAGACATCAAATGCTAAAGTTCTGTTTTGTAACTTAGACTTTATGTATCAAAACACAACAAAATATGAATGCAGATGCTTCTTGCTACACAATTTCTCAAAACTCATGTAGAAGGAACAAAATGTCACAAAACTACTTACAACTTCACATGCCTCTCACTGAAAGAAAGTGTCTAATTGGTTTATTATGCTGTATTATTTTTTTTATATATTTTCTTAAATGCTACTATTTTTATTTTAATTATTTAAAGGCAAAATATTTAATAGTAAATATATATTTGTAAAAAAAAAAAAAACTCAATAATAATTGCATTTCAGTTAAATAGTTATGCAATTTAACAAACTAATTTAAAAACCTTACCAGGGTTATCATCGTTGACTAAAACCATAGCAAAAGTTGTGGAAAAATGTAAAAGAAATGACATTTATTAGATGCCAAAAATGAATCAGCACTGAAATGAAGACATCAGAAAATTCACTAAAACTATAACAAAAGTTATATATTTAATAACTTATATTATATAATTATCATTATTGTCTTGTCTTTTACATTTTTCCACAATTTTAAATAACTTAAATAGTTATGCAATGTAACAAATTAATTTTAAAAAATGTACCAGGTTTATCATCATTAACTAAAACCATAAAAAAAAGTTTGTACTTTTTTATACTACTGTTTTAGTAATTTAGAATATTAACAACAACAAAAGTACTAATTTTCCTAATGTTCATAAACATTATTTTTATGAGATTGTAAAAAAAGATTGTAAACCAGACACTCGTACATGTGTCTACATATGTGTATCAAGACTGTTTAACATTAACTGCAGTCCTGCAGAAAATACAGTATAACCGTTATCAATATTTGCACATCATATCAACGTCCTACAGAGTTTGGCATTGGGCTGGCCAATGAAAGAGAAGGACGATAGAAGTGTGTGTAAGCGTGCTTGTGTGTTCAGACCAGGTCTTTCAGGATTAAATCTCCCGCATGCCAGCGAGACAAAGGACGACTTCAGTTTTACGGACTTAACAAACTCGCCATTCAAAGGAGGAATGCACGCGCACACATGCAGCGAGCCAAGTTGAAAAATGTCCAGCTGCTGTGATCAAAGCTGCAAAGTTGAGAAGCAGAGGGAATATGCAGAGGGGAAAATAAAAAGAGAGAATTCAGCACAGGAGAATTAAATACTTTCCAGTCAAAAGCATTACTCCAATGGTATGATACATGATTAAAATATGTCTGCAATAAGATTAAGCTCTAGTTTGAGTTATATATCTGACACATGGGCTTACTCTCAAATGTCAGCTTCATTCATAAATACACAACTTCTTTCCTGTATTAAAGACTCATCCACTAGACGTTCTACACAACCTATCCACTTATCCTTTTAGTGACAAAACACACAAACCATACATTCATTTGTGATTTAAAGAAAACAGAAATAAATGTGACAAGAATATTAACATACCAAGAACATGAAAGTGAACAATCTTATTTTGACAATAATATTCTTTGGGCATAAAATGAATATAATGTAACGTAACGTAACATAACATAACATAACATAACATAACATAACATAACATAACATAACATAACATAACATAACATAACATAACATTTAATGTAATGTAATGTAATGTAATGTAATGTAATGTAACGTAACGTAACGTATAATATAATATAATATAATATAATATAATATAATATAATATAATATAATATAATATAACATACATAACATAACATAACATAATATATAATATAATATAATATAATATAATATAATATAATATAACATAACATAACATAACATAACATAATATATAATATAATATAATAATATAATATAATATAATATAATATAATATAATATAATATAATATAATATAATATAAGCTTATTTTTGTAATTAATTATTTCGGCAAAAACACATATTTGTCATTAGATGTTTTTTTTAAAGTAATTTTTTATTGCCATTTTTACATTTAATTATTTAGAGGATTTTTAAAAATAAGTATTTAATATTAGGCACTGTGTTATCTGTCATTTTTTATGTTTATTCATTCATGTTGCTTTTAGTTCTCATTTATAACGGAAAAGACTCTAATTAAGTTTTGCTTACTAAGCCAACAGCAGCATTATCTATGCATGTAGAGCAGAAGTCACTTTCTTTTTTACACATTTATATTTTTTCCAATCGAAGCACTATTTACTAAATATGCTACAGTTTATTTAGTGTTTTGTTGATGTAATCAATGTTGCCCTTGTTCCTATTTTGAGTCCTACCCTGGCAAAAGAACAGTAATAAACACACCAAATAGCTCAAACTGAGCTGAGATTCATACTACGATTACGTAACACATTCTTTCGCCATCCACATTCATTTGGAAACAGGCCCAAACAAAACTGTCTTTTGTCCAGAGACAGAGGGTAGAACAGTGTCCACTGTCTCCACTCCACCTCCATCAGAGAGCTCACACATCCACTTACAACAAGAGCATCCATCTCTTTTGTTTTAGTACCTCCCATGGTTGCTTGATAAATCTGTCTGGCCAAGCCTAAATCACCGATCTGAGGTGACTTACGGGACAAATCAAGTGTAAATGAGCTTTAGAAAAGAGTGAATGCAAGATGTTTTCAACCAAACACCCCACTGGTGAAGTAGTATATGCTGAGTGTGTGAGAAAGCACACGACAAAATATAGGGAAGTTTAAGCACAAACACACAACTTCACTGATGTGTTTGTCTTTATCAGTGAAGTTTTGGCCATGCAAATGACTCATTCAGAGCTACAGACAAAGTGCCCAAGTCTAAAAGCCAGCTGAAACAGGAAACATTCACATGTAAACAAAGCAAAAGAGCCTACCACACACACACACACACACACATTTATATAAACGTCCTCTCCAAACCACAGACCCTGGCCTTTTTGCCATCTCAGCAAATCAACCATGCACAGTTTTTTTTTTTTTCTTACATATTCACTGTATTTTATGTCAAACCATTTTATATTCTTAATGTTTCAAATGCAATATAATTAAGTATTTTTAAATCATTTTCAAAGTTTTTTAATTGCTCGTTTTATTTTTTGTGATCATTTTTCTTCATGATTATTTTACTTTCTTTTATGTAAAGCACTTTGAATTACCATTGTGTACGAAATGTGCTATATAAATTAATTTGCCTTGCCGTATACTTGTGGATACACTACACTATAAAAAATATTTTTAATCAGTATTTATGTCTTGTTACTCATTACAAATCTAAACATCCTCAAAACAAGATAAAGTTCATTTTTAAAAGTAACATACACAATTATAGAATTAATTTCAATGAATGAAATAAATGTATAGAATTTATAATGTAATATAATACGTTTAGAAACTCACAATTGGGAGAAAAAAATAAAAATAAAAATAAACTATTGGTTATTTGTTTTGTACAACCCCAAATGCTGAGTTCATTGGGACATTTTTATTATTTTTACCCAGGTGCTGGGTATTGATGGTTTTTGTTATATTTATATTAAGCATAAATGTCATTAAATGTAATCAATGCTTAAAACAAGAGAAATTAATATGAAGGATACTTTCTCAAAAACAAGTCTGCATGTCATACCAAATTGTCCATTAGGTACAGAGGATGTTTACATGTTTTTACTGGAAAACAAGACTGATAAAAAGAAGAGAAGAGAAGAGAAGAGAAGAGAAGAGAAGAGAAGAGAAGAGAAGAGAAGAGAAGAGAAGAGAAGAGAAGAGAAGAGAAGAGAAGAGAAGAGAAGAGAAGAGAAAGTCTTGTCCATGGTAAGGGGGTGTTCACAGAGACTTCATGCTGACAAGAAGACAATTCAAGTCTGCCAGAGACGGCTAGAACAAATGGCTGATGTATTAGCATACAAACACACAGGCAAATGCTCACACACATGCAAAAACACAAGCACAACTCAAAACGTTGGGCCAAAATGACACCAAATCTTTCCCCACGTACCTAGAGAAGCAGTCATGCTGAAGTATTCCTCAACAGAGACTTTTCCACAGAAGATACTGTGGCCACTGCTGTGTTCTGACACTCCTGCACGCTTACTTTGTGTCCCAGTCTTTCACGGCCCCAGTCTGTAACATCTACTTTGCCGCTTATTCCACCTCACATTTTCTCTCCCTATCTCGCTCCCTCTACTGTGCTGTCTGCTTCCCAGCACAAATACTGACCACAGGCGGCACGTCACACAGTTGCTGTTCTGTCTAACACTGTACCCTTCCTCTCTCTCTCTATTCATTAGTGTCTAGGCTGAATGAAGTCATTGAGTTTTTGAGATTCTGTTAAACCCCAGATGGAAAACTACTTCATTATTCCAGCAGGACTGTGCCACTGGTTGACTGACTCCAGCTTTGAGGAGGGAAGGAGGGAGGGAAGGGGGAGGGCAGAAGGAAAAGGAAAAGGGAGGAAGGATGACTGCCCCCAACTGGCATGAGGCAGAAAGGCAGTGAAAGACCCCCATGGCCTCATTACCATCTGAGTTCATGAGTGCTCTCCTGCCTTTGATAGGCCATTCAAGCATTGTTCTCCGCAGACTCTCACAGTCTGTTTCACCACAGCACTGGGGTCAGGAGTGAGGATGGCCTTTTATGGACAACATAATGCTCTCCACCATGTGTTGCTACTCACAACATCTGCCTCTATGCAAAAACAGACATTTTCTTAAGCAGTATTTTGTTAGTTATCATTCTGGCCATCAAAACTTTTGAGACTCCAGAGAAAACCTGCTAACTAACTAACTAACTAACTAACTAACAGTCCCAGACTTTTATTTAAAGCTTGTTTAAAAAAAGTTCAAACGTTTTTTGTTTTTTTTTACAATACCATTCAAACATTAAGGGTCAATAAGATTTTAACAAGTATTCATTAAATTGATCAAAAGTCTCTAAGGATTTAAACACTGTTACAAAAAAAAATATATATAATAATATTTTCTAATCCATTACATTTACCGTAATTTTGATCAAATAAACGCAGCTTTTGAGAATAAAACACTTTTTTTTCAGAAACATTTAAAAAACTTACCAACCCCAATCTTTTTAACTGTAATGTATATAAAAATAAATAAATTAGTTGATAAATAAATAAATAAATGGATAAACTTATTAATGGACAACTAATTTAACTATGTTCAATTACAAAGAAAACGATATTCATCTAAAGATTGTTATCAAAATAATATTTTCATATCCCTGCTTAATCAGAATGTAACGGCCCTGAGATGACCTCAGCCACTGTATCACATATATTAAATTAAAGGGGCTGTGGTTTACCCTTCCTTCCCCCTCAGATGTCTGTGTAAATATTTGCATTTGTCTGTCAGTAAGTGCTTGGCTGTGAGACCTTTTATTTTCTCCTGTTTATTTAGACACTAAAACATAGATGGACTGATGTTACATAACCTTGCAAATCTTCTGACATCAGGAAATTAAAATATACAAGACATCCTTCCCTCCTCTGAGCCAAACTTGCTGGAGGCTGGATGTGTTAAATGTTGTATAATGAAACAAATCTTTTTCATTATCACTTTGTTTACTGTTTTCCATTTAAAATCATGTAATGCTGGAAACTGGAATATAAGACATTTAATGCCATTTTATTTAATGTTTTTTTATATCTATTGATTTATTTATTCTGTAAAAAGTAAATAAAAAAAAATAAAAAAGTAAAATATCTTTTGGATCTGTGAAGCATGCTGTATAATATAATGTGATTTAACATGGTCTTCCATGCTCTTCCAATCTATCATGTTTTCCTGTGCCGCCTCATAAAGATGTAATCAGGCAATAGTATTTCCCCATAAAAGTTACATAAATGACCAATGGAATTATTTGTTAGTGCAAAATAAATCTTTGTGTTTTTGCAAATGTGCTTATGTTTTTGACTATAATGATTTTGATATGAATTCAAATATGAATTTGACTACTAAATAAGGAAATCAAGAAATGACTGACAGAATAGCATTTGTAAAGTGACAAGACTGCAATACTAGCAGCTGCTAGCATTGACAAGGACTTGCGTGAGGTTGTTAAGAAATGCATATAAGTCTAGTTTAAATAAGTACAAAGATGTTTTATTTGCTTATAAAGTCTGGAGATAAATAGCTGGACAAGGGTGAAACTTTCAAATGCACTGCTTTGCAGCGCACCCTTTGGAAGGATATGTGTTCAGCTGTACGCATACAGTAAGAGTTTGTGTCAAATCTGAAGTGCACTTTGGGCTTAATTCTGAGCACAGCTATAGTTCCCAAAGCGCTGACTGGCCAGGTTACAGGAAGTATGCACCCTGACCCAGAGGGCCACATCCTGTAGCAGAGTTATTTTGAGCAGCACAGAATTTGTGACAGCAGCAAGTCACATTTGTGTGAGATACAGCTGGAAACTTTCCTGACTAAATCAACCTAAGACACACACAAATTGATATCTACACATATTATAGTCCTCTTATGTAGATATAAACATGATTTTGCTACTGTATATACAGTATGAAAAAGTAGCATAAGGATGTAGCCACTGTGGGCAGTTGATTACCTTGCCATATTGGAGAGCCCATGTAGTGTCTACTGGCTTGAGAACCTGATCTTGAAGGGATGGTGTTATGTCCACTCTTCACTATGAGGAGAAAGAGACAATAGAATACATTAAGCAGTGGTGTGCCACAGGGTTCTATTCTTGGACCATTTTTGTTTCCATTGTATATATGTCCAGTAGATTAAATTTCTCATAAATGCTAAACTTTTAACATTTATGTGATAATGATACAAAACCATTGTATATATTGCACACACACACACACACACACACACACACACACACACACACACATATATATATTGGTCTTAATTTTTTTGTTTACTAGTACATTGCTTAGGCAAAGTTACAGCCTCGCTGTCCAGTACATCTGCATCTTATCACTAATAAGTCAGAGTGTGTTGTTTGCTGTTTTGCCAGGCTTCTGACCCATACAAAGAAGAGCAATAGTATTCCTCCAGTTTTAATGTCTTCACATTGGTTTCCATTTCATTTTAGGATTAATTTTAAGATCAAACAATTATTGGGCCATTTCTGTTTTCTACCTCCCAATCCCAACTATGTTATTATTATCAAATTGTTTTTTTTTTTTTCTGACAGTGAATGTGTTTGATTTGCGTATAAAGACATTTTAAAATTATACATTACCAGGTTTTAATGTGTGTATGTGTATGTAAATGTTCATACTGTTTAGATCATCTACTGAAAAGTACTTTGGGCAATGCATGTTTTTTTGTAAATGTGCTATATACAGTGGTTACCAAAATTATAAGAACACTAATATTTTCACAAGCTAAAAATGGTTTTTAAGTTAAGTTTTAAGTTTCTATTTTATGCTGTAGTTTGTCAGTAGGAAATATTGGTTTACAGTTCCAAACATTAATTTTGTCATTAACTGTAAAAACCCAGTGAGATTTTTACATCTTGGTGACTTTGCCACAGTTCTTCTGGACTGAGTCTGTCTCAGTTTGTTCTGTTTTATTCATGTTATTCCAGACAGACTGGATGATGATGAGATCAGATCTCTGTGTAAAGCACTGGCAGTTGTCAAACTTCTTTCTTGTGCAAACAAAAATCTCACTGGATTATTACAATTAATGGCTAAATGAATGTTTGGAAATGTAAACTGATATTTCCTACCGACACACAATAGCAAAGTATAGAAAAAACTCCAACAATGTTTTTAAGCTGGTGAAAATATTAGTGTTCTAATAATTTTGGCCACCACTGTATTTTCAAAAAAATGATCAGACAAGGGCACTATAATAGTACAGTGTCGGTCTTACCATATGGAGTGGGGGGTGTCACAGGAAATGCCGGTGTGGGCGGAACTTGATGTAGACCCACCCACAGTGGACTGTCAACCTCTTTAGGAAGGTCACCAAAGTCAACAGCATCAGTGTGATATAGACCTCGCTGAAACAGACAAAAAAATAAGAGGCATTGTTGTAGCAATGTTCCAAGTTCAAATTCAACTTTTTGTTGACACTGCGCAACAATTTGCACAGGGTTGGTAAGAAATTTTATTTCACTAGTCTCCAGTTAAATATTTAATGTTTAAGTTTTGACGCTATGCAGTTATGAGGCTATTTGTGAATTTGTACCGATGGCATTCCAAAGACGATTCTCTGGTTATTCTGCATTCGGTCGCCATCCACCTTTTGCACAGAGTATTCAGAGACATCACTGAGCTGTTTCTGCCTCCAACCTGTACAGACAGAGACACTGAATTCACTTTTCATATTCAATGCATGGCAGATCACATTTAATTGTGACTGGTCAATCAGATTTGAAATAGGAGGATCTCACTCTTATTTATAATTTTCTAACAACATCAAATAAACAGCAGGAACTAAAATAGCATGCTCTCAAACAACACTTGTTTAGATGAGATCTATGAGGAGTTTTTGACCTTGCATAAAAAAAAGCCATTGACTTCAGGGCTGCATTAGATTACATTCCACAAAAACATTAAAATAAAAAAATAAAAATAATAATAGTAGTAGTAAAACAAAAATAATGAATATTACAAAAAAATAATGTAATACATTTTCTAAAATTGTATAAATATTTTTTTTTTCATAAATTAAATAAATGCACGTGATGCAAAACTGAATTCCCATCAGCCTTTACTCCAGTATGTCACATGATCCTTACAAAATCATTATAATATGCTGATTTATTAATAGGATTATCAATGTTATGTGTGTGTATATATATATATATATATATATATATATATATATATATATATATATATATAACATTTATTTATTTAGGAACCTGCAATACTTTTTTTCAGGATTCGTTGATGAATAAAAAGAACAGCATTTATTCATCTTAATTTATAGCATCCTTTCTAATATGCTATCACTTCTTATCAATTTAAAAGATCATTGCTGAATAAAAGCTTTTAAAGGTAATGTATATTGTTAGAAAATATTTCTATTTTAAATAAATGCTCCTGAAATAAATAATCCTGAAAAAAGGGTTCCGAATGAATTGGTTTAAGATACAAGAAAACTCTAGAAAGATCATTTTAAACCTTAATCAGCTATAAAAACATCTAACTCTCTATAAAAAGAATCACATGATCAATGACACAAATTTTCTTAATTTTGTATTTCTGTTTTATTTATTTATTTGATTATTTCTGAGTTTAAATAATAATAAATCTTTCTTATATATAAAAACATGGTAATAATTAATTACAAATGGGCAACAGTACAAACTCTGTTAATTATCACTGAATAGACAAACAAAATCCTTGAGACTCAACGATGGGGAAAGGCAACATGTTTTGTCAGTAGATGTTCGCTTCAAAGGCATTCCTCAGCCCTTACACCATGTGTATTCAAACACACACCCTGCAGGGCATATATCTGGTGACATACTACAGTAATAATAACACGCTGCATAGATTTCTGTTCAGCGGGATGAACTCTCCGCTCTACTCAAAGACCCTTCATTCCAGGTGTCAGAGTTGCTCTGACATGGGCTGATCCAGTAAGAAAGGACCTTGGGATCTTATAACAGAATAGAAAGGGGACACATGCAAGGCAGGGGACACACTTCAAAAGCAACAAGACCTGCTCAGTATGCCGAGGTCAAAGGAGACAGAGTATTGAGTTCATGCAGACTGCATCACAGATGTGTTTGGTAAAAGCAGCAGTCAATATAACATTATGAGGAGTAACTAAATGGTTGGCAAGGGCATTGTTATTACACTGCTAGAAATATGATTATGTCAAAATTTAAACTTAAAGGCTGCTTAGAGGTCACATTTACACTATGTCAGCCATAGGCAGAGTGTGGGGGGTTAGCATTGGCCCCAATAAAAAATATAAATTAAAGAATTCACATTTCTCATTTTATTTGTATTATTTTGTTATTATAGAGGTTAAAATGAGTATGTTTTGGGCTATATGAATTATTTAAGCCCCGTATCCTCTCAAGTCGCTTGAGAGGACATGAGAGGACTCGCTTTTCATATTTTCCTGCTTTAGCAAGTTAACAAATTGAATTGGACAGGCAATTCAGTTTAAGCATGTATGCGATCCTTAAGATTCACCCTCGGCTTGTGACAGCTGAAATGGAACTTATGAAATTTGCATCGCCGATTACTCTGGAGAAACTTAAAGATGAAGTAGGCCATGGAAGGACAAATATCCAAACTTTTTCAGACTACTGCAGTTTGCCCCCATGCTGCCCATTGGTTCGGATTAGGGGTGTGTGATATGATGGTCTTTTGATTGTCATGATATAAAGGTCTCCACGATCAGCATTTGAAGAAATATTGTATCATCCTACAGTGCATTCTTTCAGATGCAGTTCTGGATCCTCCATCTCAAAATAGTGTATGTCAAATTTGGCCAGGATGACAATATGTCGTCTTTTTCCTGGTACCCTTTGGGCCTTAAAAAATGCATCGCCATTAGTGTGTGTTTTTGTATTAAAGCCATTCAAGGACTGTATCCAGTCCTGTCCACTTCTGCAAACATTCTAATATTGCATATAATTTTCGTGCATCAGTGGGTCGCTATCAATATGCGGAGAATATAACCTCTTTCCAATGAGAGGTTGCAGAGAATGACATGTGAATTTGCATTTTTATTCAGCCCATCTGCTGTTTGGTATGTATGTAGCCTGATTTCACAAAGCTGAAGTCAAACCACTCTGTTTTCGCTTCAGGTTCTAAAATTATACAGTCTAATTTAAATGAATTAACTAACCATATTCTTCCTACTCATATTTTCATTATTTCTTGTCTTTTGCTTAACCTGTTAAATGTCACCCCGTCCCGTATACAGGATGCCTACGTTGACTATACTATATTACAATCAAATCTAATCTAATGTTGACAAACAATATATCGTTGGAAAGGTCTAAGACTCCCAAATATATATTTTACCAATATTTTTTGTTAAAAATTATGTAGGAAAAGTAATAGATGAATTTATGACAAGAGTGCACCCTCAGAAATCTACATTACAAAAGGAGCTTTGACCTTTGTTTAAAAAATAAGACTTCCTCATTGCCTTTTTCTCTATCACTTTTTAGAAATCATCAGAAGTTATATATCACTTGAAAACATAAAATCTCAAAATTCATCCTTCAAAACCCATTTTAAAATCAGACATTGCATTACCATGTAAATGGTACATCAAAATCATGTTACAAAATGTTTTCAGTCATGAATTATACAAATTTAGGTTTTTATCATGCACATTCAAGTCTATCTTCAAAAACGTTAGTGACAGTTATCAGGTTAAATAAAATACATAAAAAATCTGTATTGGATTATGCCATGAATAGTTAAGATCAGTGTATCCCAAAATGTATGAATATCTGAAATAAAGACTTAAATGTTAGTTTTGTAGCTGCCTTTGGATGATAAAATTCTCTCATTTAAAAAACTAGTTGAGTTAATGTCAGGTTTTTTTTTTTTTTTTTTTTTTTTTTGGAGCTGTCTTATCTACATTATTTGCATGTGCTTTAGAGCCGTTAAAACATTTCATTCATGCGATGGTTTGATGTGTGGTTTTTCTCAGGGGGTACCACCTGTCAAATAGCTCCTGATTACTGGACTAAGCTAGCTTTTGCGCTAATATTGTAAAAAAAACACAAGGTTTATATAGACTACAATGTTTCCCCAGGGTCTACTTTTTCCTGGACTCCTTTTTAATGGTTAAATTAAATTTTATTAATCAAAAATCATTTCTAATTAATTAAAATCATGCAACTTAAACAGTTTTTACATCAATTAAAAGTTAAACAAAAATGACACGTTTAGGGCCCAAAAATGTTTTATTGTTTCCAAATTCTGTGTTTTAGCATGTCTATTCATTTTAAAGCATACAAACTAGTTTAATTTATCCTTACAATAGCCTTATGTGTTAAATTTGTTAAGGCATAAAACATAAAAACTAAAAATAATAATATATATATTTATTTTGGAAAATAAAGGTTTAATATAATTTATTATTAATTTAATATTACAATTAAAACATCCAAAAAATATTGTGTGATTATTCAAGTTAAACCAAACTTTTATCTTGACGGGTAGCTGTGAATACCTTTACATTTGTGTGTATATGATATGAGGATAATTTTACTCAAATTAAATCAAATGCTCATGAAGTGACTCTCAGATCAGTTCCGGAGATGTTGTTCAAGTATTTATGTCCTCATTAGTGAGACGATGGATTTTTTTGTATATCAAATATATATTATATAAATCCATGAAATGTAGAACATTTAAAAAATGGTTTTATTTATAATTATAAAAAAATATATATAAAAATATAAATAAATAAACAAACAATCATGAAAGCATAAAAGTAAAACTCCTATACTAGACCTGGATGTTTACATATTCAAGCACAGTCACACTTACACACACTTACTCACTTTCTCACTTTCTCTCTCTCTCTCTCTCTCTCTCTCACACACACACACACACACACACACACACACACACAAAAACACACAAACACACACAAATGAAAGGCAGAATTTTTTTTTTTTTTAGCAAACCTGTCAGGAGCTGCACATAAGGGACCATTGTATGTTACTTGTGTGCATTTATTAACATAAATTAGGCCCTTGCGAACAGACACCACAAACATTAATTTTGCTCAGACATTAACCAATGGACAAGACAAAACTGCAACTAAAAGCACCAAACATTCCACATGTATTTGAAATGTGATAAATATGTATCTATACACACACACTGTGCCATTCTAAGATTTGGGTTCAGTAAGATTTGGTGATGATGTTTAATGTTTGCTTAAAATAGAAATCTTTGCGAGAGTATACATGTCTTTAACGTTAATGCACAAATTCAGATGTTTTGATGAAACTTTGAATTTAATGCTTTAAAAAAAGTGTTTGACCCCCAACTTTTGAACTGTATAATATATAAAATGTATAAATTGTTTGCCTTGTGAGATCTATTTATAGTTATATTTTATATACATTTTATTTTACAGTCATGATAATGAAATTATGAGCATATCTCTAAATTCAAATATATATTCAAAGTATTTGATATAAATTCACAGCATCCTGTGCATTGTATGTTCAGAAAAACAAATATAGTCTACAGAATATAAGTTATAAAATCAAAAAGGTAAACAAATATTGCCACTAAATGTACTACAAAGGTTAATTTGCAGGGCATGTGTAGAAATTCTGTATGTATCAAGTTTGTGAACTATGTACATGATGACATAACTATGATGACACTCAACTCTACCTCTCATTCCATCCTGATGATCCGAAGGTAGCTATTCGCATCTCAGCTTGTCTAACTGACATTTCTTCCTGGATGATGGACCATCACCTTCAACTCAACCTTGTCAAGACAGAACTGCTTGTGATTCCAGCAAACCCATCGTTTCATCACAATTTCACCATCAAGTTAGGCACATCAACCATAACTCCTTCAAAAACAGCAAGAAGCCTTGGAGTTATGATTGATGATCAGCTAACTTTCTCAGACCACATTGCTACATCTGTCCGGTTCTGCAGATTTGCTTTATTCAACATCAAGAAGATCAAGCCCTTTCTTTCCGAACATGCTGCACAACTCCTTGTTTAAGCTCTTGTTCTGTCTAGGCTGGACAATTGCAATGCCCTCTTGGCAGGTCTTCCAGCCAGTTCTATCAAACCTTTACAATTAATTCAGAACGCGGCAGCAAGATTAATTTTTAATGAGCCAAAAAGAATACACGTCACACCTATGTTTATCATTTTGCACTGGCTTCCAATAGCTGCTCGCATAAAATTCAAGGCATTGATGTTTGCATACAAAACTACCACTGGCTCTGCACCCATTTACCTAAATTCGTTACTTCAGACTTATGTGCCCTCTAGAAACTTGCGTTCTGCAAGTGAACGTCGCTTGATTGTGCCATCTCAAAGAAGCACAAAGTCACTTTTATGGACTTTATTAAATAAATTAAATGTTCCCTCCTGGTGGAATGAACTCCCCAACTCAATCCGAGCAGCTGAGTCCTTAGCCATCTTCAAGAATCAGCTTAAAACACATCTCTTCCATCTTTATTTGACCCTCTAACTTTAACACTCACTATTCTAATTCTATTCTCTAAAAAATCTAACTACCTTTCTAATCTTTTTGTATTCTATTTTCTTTTCATTTATTTTGCAATTGTATATGTATGTGTGTGTGTATGTGTAAAGACCTCTAACTAGCTTGCTCTATTCTTTTATTTTTTTATTCTATCTGTTTTCTTTTTATTTATTATATTATTTAAAATCCCATGCTACGTGTACTGTGTTAACCTAACTGAGACTTGTTATAGCACTTATATATCATTGCTCTTTTTGTTGTTTTTGATTGCTTCCACTGTCTTCATCTGTAAGTCGCTTTGGATAAAAGCGTCTGCTAAATGAATAAATGTAAAATGTAAATGTAATGTACGCTGACAATACAATGGTACTGTGATGGTCTCGGATAGTAATACCAAGGTACTTTCAATATTCAGTATGTTACACAATGCTTGCTATATTCATATACTGTGCCATTTATATGACACACCAGGGTATTTTAAAGAATATCACAGTATTTTGTGCAAAAACATAACTAGAAGTATTTGGTGGATTGCTGGCCAGTTGGAATCAATACAATGTATCAGGATTTGCTCTTACCTGACTGAAGGGATTTGGCCCTTCCAACAGAATGCGTAATTCCATTGGTCTGAAGGGAGGCCGAGCGGGTCATGTGACTCTTTGCCTGTGTGGGGACTGGTTCAAAGTCAGGGTCAAGGTCCAGGATCAGCTGATTGAGCTGTTCGATTGACTGATCAACATCCAAAGCCAGTGTTGCAAACTCATCATCCTTGTCTGGCTCAGACTGCGTCTCCGGAAAGCCACTGTCTGGTAATGAAGGTTTGCTTGCACTTTTTTGGAGCTCCATCTCCTCTCTGTGTTCCAGTCTGTCTGATGGAGTGTGCATGAAAGACGTGGACTGTTGCTGCTTTACCCATATATGTGTCTGATATCCAGAAGGAACTGAAGTGTGTGAGAGTGTGTGAGAGGAATTCACGTCTCTAAATATAGCAGGAAGAGCTTCACTTTGACGATCATATGATTGGACAGAGTTCTGACAATCACCTAAAGACAAGCCAGACATTTTCTTTGAAGAAAGTGTGTCTTTATAGTCTAAAACAGCAGCATTCGGAGCGATGATGTCTTCATCATCATCTATAATATCTGTCTCTCGTTCTAGGAACATTGTTTTACCATTTAAATGACTGGAATGATCAAAAGGAGCTTGATTGGCTTTAGGGTCACATCTTGTGAGGCCTAGAGAAGCTTGTTCCTCCTCCATTCTGAGCACAGGGATCACTCTGGGGAGCTGTGGATGCTCCTCGGAGCCGTAGCTGATTGGAAGCCCAGAGGTTTGTCCTCCAGTCCACTGGGAGGAGCTGGAGAGTCCAGAGTCACTGCTCACAGAGCGTGCACCTTCTTTTTGCTTGGCTGTGGAAGAAAGAACGAAAAGTTAGTTCAATCACTAGAGAATTAGTTGACCTCTACAATTTGGAACTCATTTAGGGATTATGGTGCATTCAGGTGCTTCTCAAAAGTTCATATTTATGAGTTAAGAAGATGGAATTATTATGTCAGGTGTGTTAGAATCACTTTGAAAGGAGCAAAATAAAGCTAGAATATATAGCAAAGTTGTTGTTGTTACTAAATTTGTGAAGTTGCTGTAAACTAAATGGTTATATATGTATCAGAAATGTTCAAAACCATCAGAATTGTGTTTTATTTTATTTTAAATAATAATTTAATACATTTCAGCAAAATTTAACATCAAAAAGATCCTGAATTTACGGTATCCACCATGTTTTCTCTTACTGGCATCCCTCTAACTTTTATTGTTTTAATGACATTGCGGTGGCATTTACCAGTTTACATAGATACAACCTTTTCAAATATATCTTTGTCTAGCCTATATCATTTATACTGACACCTGTTGGTGTGGATGAAGCATCATACAAAGGCAAAGTGCAGATTTTAGAGATTTTCCCAGTTGTTATTTGGCATCCATGAACTCTGATATGTGAAAGTAATTCATTTCAAACAAGTTTGTTAAAATTACTACTCATTTTATTTATGTATAACTATTTTAAAGTATCAAAAGTTACCATAGTGACAAATAGGTGTTGAAAACAAAGTCACACCTGTATCCCCTTATCTTCACCCACTCCTCCTACATACATTCAATCGTGTGTGTCATAGTCTGGGGTCCAGCGGAAATATTAACACGTCTATAAAGAGTTGCAGACACCTTAGTCATTACACAAATAAACAGGAACACAAACCTAAATATGTCTTTGTGTGGTCGTTGTGTGTGTTATAGTGAAGACGCATCAAGTCAGCCGACAGCAGCTGAACACAGATCGCAGCAGATAGTGTCATGTGTCATGACACACTCAGAGGCTCACAGCAATGATCCTTACTGATAACACATATCTACTGTATAACATGAAGCCAGAAGGCAGCATCACACATGCAGGCTTGTACAAACACACGCAAACACTGATATTTAACATCACACCACACTCTATGTGTTATGGTTATGATCTGTTTTGGTTTAATATATGGAGGATGTGTTTTTATAGGTAAAACCCCAAAAATGAGTAGGCAATTTTAGTTTTAGCAATGGTTTTGAGTTTTCTCAATGAATACTGAAATAAAGGTTTTGCTGTAAATAAAGGTTTTGGTTAACACATTCTCAAGATATTCTCACATAAAGATCTTACATCTCATTGTGTTAATCATGCTCTTACAAACTATTCTAACTCAAACTTTTAGGAAAAATACTTTTAAACAAACATTGAAAGAGTTGTTGGAAACTTAATGGTGGTGGCACTGAAATCATGTGACCATGGAGTAGTTCTAGCCTATGTTTAGCTTTTACCTTCTGGTATTTAGGCTTCAAAATTCATTCAAGTTGTGTTTATTTGTGAAGACTGACATGATGAACAAAACATCTATAAATCGTAAACTTAATTTTTTTTAAATAATCACAAATTCTATTGGGCTATTGCCAAGAAAACCAGGGTGAAGACACTATAGACACTATAGATATATGTTATGTACAAATTCTGTATGTACTAACATAAATTTGATACAACTATGTACATACATGCTTTTAATATATATATAAAAAAACCTTATGTAATTACATCTGTGATTAATTTCTGTAACTACATTGTTTACCCTAGCCCTTAAACCACCCTTAGCACGAACCAAACCACAAAACTGCTAACCGTGTCACCTCAATAGTGACAAATTTGTTATGCAATACAATATGAACACATTAAGTACATTGAATTTATATTTTTTTTTATGCAAGCATGCACCAAATATAAACTTGGATTGATCACAATGACAAAACTGGTTAAAGTCAACTGGTGAAAAACACAGACCTTTTTAACTAAACCCGTAAAGCTTCCCTAGCCTCTAGAGACTGAAATCCAAATACCAGGCATGCATGATAAAACGCCACAGCTGGCAGCTCTCTCACACACTCACACAGGCATATAAACACACACCCAACAACTGAGATTCATTAGTCATCATACTATCAAACAAACTTTATCATAATCTAAAATAAATGTTCAATAGACCACTTGGAATCAAAACCAAATACGTTAATGTATCATCCAGAACTGCGAAAAATTACAACAAACTTGACTTTGACTTTGCACCTAACAAAAAGTCCACATTAAAAATTATTAAAATGACAACATACTATTATTTCTTCAAATTCTGCCCAGAAATGTTTTAGCCAAGCGCCTTGAGACTGCATAAAACATCAACACATGCATAAAACAACACAAACCTAATGCTTTCCAGAAACATCCTCTCGAATCAGACCCCAAAGGTATCCGAGAAGACTTTGACAATGGAAACTATGACGAAGAGTAAAAAGGCATCTGACATATTTACAAGTGAGAAACAGTGCCTCTACCATACACAAAAAGGAAAAGAAAAAACAAACAACATTTCTTGAAGGAATAAAGAAAGAGGCAAGCGGTCCTGACCGTGTTCATCCTGCAGGCGTCTGTGCACATTTCGTCTTGCTCTCTCTTTCTCTCCTCCTCTCCCTGTGCAGTTTTAAACAGACAGGCAGCTTGCATTCTTTCCCATAAGGTGATAACAGCTCCCCTGGGTCTCTTTTTCTTTCCTCTTCTTCTTTTTCTTTCTCTCAGTCAATCTCTTTCCTCCCTTTCCCCTGTTTTCCCTCCTCCTTTTCCTCTTGCAGTACTGCTCGCTCTACCTCTCACTATCTCTCTCTCTCTCTCTCTCTCTCTCCACCTCCACACAGGTAACCCCTTTCAGGTGCCCCTCCTGGGTGTACGGGAAAATCCTGGCTTGGGAAGCATTATTCCACTCAAGCCAGCCAATGCTCCTCGGAATACAGCTGTACACACACACACACACACACACACACACATATGCTTGTTGTAGAGCGCGAACGGACGCTCGGAGGACCTTGAACTCTCCAAATATGGAGCAAGGAATGTAAACACAAAGGCGGAGTTATGTGTGGGTGGAGGGACGGAGCGCAAAAGAGACAAAGTGAAAGATAAGGAAGGTATTGGTATTGTAAAGAACAAGAGTAGCAGGTAAAAAGAAACTCACAATGATGAAAGAGATGGAAAGAAAGCCAAAGCAAGATAACGAAAGAGAGAGGGGAAAAAAACATGCAACTTTTAGTCATTTGGCAGCAGAATTCCTTCAGACTGTTTGTCGCTATGAATGGCAATAATTACAGACATAAAGTGTGTGTTTTTGAACATGTGTAATTCTATATTTGAGTTTATGCATTGTAAATTGTAAAGGCTGTTTGTGCTCCAACCATGAGGTATCTCTAAATTACATGGCTGCTTGAGATGGAATCACACAACCAGATGTGCATCAAGCCTCAGTCCCATATGACACACACACGCACACACGCATTAAACTGTTGGGATTGATTTTTTGCAGTTGTGCACAGAAACTCCCAACCTTTAAATATCCGGCCCTGGAATTTCCGAGTCTTGTGCATTGCCCTAGCCTAGACTATGTGCAGAAGTGAATAGTAAACATAACAAGTGTAACTTATTTGTTCCCTGATCACTGAACTTTAACTGGACAAGGAGCATAAAGTTCAATTTTGTGGAGTTAAACACTCACTAAGTTCCACTCTTTAAAGAAATTTGGGGTAAGATGGGGTAAGATGTGCCCAGCGGGTAAGTTGAGCCACACTGAATTTTCGGTATCACAATTGCCTACAGTTGAAAATTTTGAGGTTAGTAAGAGGTTCTTTTAAGAAGGAATGATAGTAAATACATTTACAGTATAATGTTGCAAAATATTTCAAATAAATGCAGTTTTTTTTTTTTTTTTTTTTTTTCAACAAAGAATACAGAGGAAAAAAATTAATCACAGTTTCCACAAAAAATATTAATCATCAACAGTTTTTTTTACAACCATGATTTCCTGAAGGACCATGTGTACTTCAGAAATATCATAGAAGCTGGTACCTTGCAATGTAAATGAAATTAAATAAATAAATGCTTACAACTGTTAACCCTGCTATCATCAGATCTTTCCCCTTTTCAAGTGACAAACTTCTTCAAAATAACCAAAACCTTGTTATAATGGCAGTAATATAAATTGTCAATAAAATCATCCCTGCGAGACTTTAAGACAAGATTAAGATTTTTTTGCAATACAATGTTAAAATATCAACTCCGTTACCTTGATTTTAAATAGTAAATATCTGATGACTGAAAAGTGGATATATGTAAAGATGTCATCATTGAAAGCACACTGTAGTTTCACAATCTTGGGCACAAGACTTGTAAAATCAAGCTGATCTTTACATATCACCTTATTAGACTGGGATATAGATACATTACAAACAATACAAATACTAAAATAATATTATGGTTGCCATCATTGGCATACCATTCAGCACATTTGTTTCACCTCTGTCTTACTTCTCCTTGCCTAGAAGACAACTCATCTTGTTAGTCTGGCTCTTGATTAACAAATGAGTAATTTGGGTCAGTTATGTCTCCATCCTGACTCACTCTCCTCAACAAAACATCATGTAGTTTGAGTAGCTCTGTCTTACTACAGTTCATTTAGTGCAGCAACCTTAACATTTACAGTAATTACAAACCCTCAAGGAACGCAGCCAGGGCAACAGCGCTGAGTGCTGTGGCGATACTATGGTAACTGACAGGCCTGGTTTGGAACTCATTATGGTCTGGAGGCTTAAGGCCAAACAAGATTAGGTTAGGGTCAAATACAAGAACTTTACTATTATTGTAGGTTAAGTTTTCCATTCATTCTGAACAGTCCCACACAGTCTCATGTTCCAATTAACCTCAGCACACAGTGCCCAGACTTAATAACAGTATTAGAGGTATAATGTGTTTCCTGTAGCAGACCAACTTGACAATTACTAGACCATTACGTACCTTCATGTCTCAGAAAACTATTCTTTGCATCCTGAAGTAAACACTGCTTATATGTGCATTCATGCTTTTGTTTTCTATCCTAAAATAAATCCCACATTCCCGTGGTTTCAGCCCCTCAAGAGGCACATGAAGTATTATAAAACATGTTCTGAATTAGTTAGTGAATGCAAAGCTAGATTTAGTGTGCTTGCAGTATGTTGATAAAGATATAGTAAAGTGTATGTAGTATACAACTAAATGTGATTCATTCTTTTCCCAAGTAATATTCTAAAACAGACCAACACTTGTGAATTTTAGATAAATATTGTGAAAATAATTTTTTATTTCAGCAATTTAGCTCACATTTAATTTGCCATATATCATTGAGGTTAGTTATCTCATGGGACATTATTACAAGGGCTAAATCTCAGTAAAAAAATGTTAAAGGTCTTATTGCACTAATGCTTTTTTGTTTTTAACATGAAATACTTTTTTAAAATAAGAACAATTTGGAGTGAATTCTCTATTTTAATCTAAAACCTAATATAATGACTGTTGTACACACTTTCACAATAAAACACAATAATAAATCACAAAGTGATAATTGTTGTGTTTTAAAAGTTCTGTTGGCAACAACAATACTTTTTACTTTTTTACTGTATGCTGATCAATTTTGCAGTTTCATATATCATTTTGTTCTTCATAATCAGGTTTTTGTTTTAATGAATAGAAAGTTTAAAAAGAGCAGGGTTATTTTAAGTAGAAACATTCTGTCACATTATATGTCTTAACTATTGACTTTTAAGGATTTAATGTGCCCTTCCTGAATAAAAAAGTACCCCCCCCCATAAAAAAACTAAAAACCTCTATTCTAGTTCTATTCAAGAGCAGTATTGGAGACATTATAAAGAGCTTGAGAAGTCCAGTCTTTTACCTGCTTCTGTAAGATTTTCCCACTGAGTCTTTAGTGAATCCAGAGGGTCATTTTCAGTGACTGCTGAACTGTTCTTCCAGTAGCCAAAATCTCAAAAAGGAGATACACGGAGTGTTAATTTACAACTAAATGAATTTCTTCCTGAACAAGCTATATTGAATAATCCACATAAAACACCTTTCTTTCCAGAGAAATGTGAGGATACCTGAAGCAAGGGATGGGTTTCTGTCGGCAATTTCTGAAAAGAGCAGCTCCACCACACCTTCCCCTGGGAATCTTGGGTCTTGAATGGAGACAAGAGCAAATGATGACTGAAAGGGATGAAAGGTATGGAAAAAACTACACTGCACAGCAATGTGGGAACATCAACACACACAAGTTCAATGACAGCTGATTTATCCGTGACTTGTAAGCACATTAGTCACAGCAATGTGACAGTTTTGTTTTTCTGTCCATCCAAAAGTACAGTTGAGTAAGGCTTCCCACTGCATAAGGAGCAAAATAAAGTGTTAGTGTAAAGAGTTGAGCTGTCTGTCTCTTTCTTAGATCTGCTTGGGTCACTGTGTGTCTTTCTCTGTCATCATTTACCAAAAACACTCTGAAAGCACTTGCTCACATGCTCAGTCACACGCACACTCATATACTAGGAAAAGGGAACCTGTACTAAAAAGTATGAATTTCCCAACATCACATTCAAAATATCAAAGAGTATCTGAAGACAACTGTTAGTGGATGTAGGAAATCAGTTTCTTTCCTTTAGGAAAACACATAATGGCAAAGATAGATATTATTTCTACGATAAAACAAAAACATTAATATGTATTATGGACACTTTGTATTTCCCGCATTATTTAAATAACATGGGGAGCTAATTCCTCTCTAACTCTTAAAATAATTCCATTGCAGACCATTTACAGTTCATGATTGTATTCAGTCCATTTCAGTGTTATTTTAGTATCACTGATATATTATAATAGTTTTTATTAATATTTCGATTTTAATTTTAGTTGAAAGTTTCCAGAATTGCCATGTTTTTTAAATTTTTTTAGGTTTTATGATTAATTTTTATACTGTTTATTTTATTTATTTTTTAACATTTTAGTACATAAACTTAAACTAAATGAAAATGGGAATTGACACATAAGCAACTAGCTGAAATAATATAGGTTTAAGCTTTATATATTTTGATTTATTTCAGTTCAGTTTCAGTTCTCCAAGTAAATACAGCCATAGTTCATCACACCAACTGTGAACATTTTCCAATAACATTCCTCAACCAGATTTACGGTTCAAATATTTGATGCCAACATTTTGAACAATATATCTATTGATTTATCTGAAAAGATAAAAAGAGCTTGTTCTGGATACAAAATAAACATTATTTGGCTTGTTATTATTCAAATGGCAATCCTTTCCTAGATTCCTATCTTCAAAAAACTTTGCGACAGTTTGAGTGCAAGGGTTTGACCAAAACTACTTTGTGTACCTTCGTTTGCATGATCAAGGTCTTCTTTCTGCAAGGAAAGTTGGTCTCCATACAGAGTGCCGGTGTGGAACTGCACACCAAACACGGTCTCGTGAATCATCATGGTATCATTTATGTGATAGCATGCAATCTGCAGAGAAAGCAGAAATGAAGACGCTACAGTGTGCAGTTTTCAAAAGATTAGTGCTGTCTGTCTGTCTGTGAGATATCTCACCATGAAATCACCTCTAAGCATCTGTGGGGGCTCCAGAGCAAAACACACTCTGTCTGTCTGACCTACAGCGACCTGCCTGAGAGTTATACACAAGCACTAAATATACACATACTATAAATACATGGATAAACATGATGATACACAAAGTATGTTCAGAATTTTACATTATATTCATATAATATCTGGTGTCTTACTGCACTCCTGATGTGTAAACTGCCTGTGTGTCTTGATACACTCTGATAAACAGCTGACACACTGAAAACAAACAGTCCCAGAGGAAAATTGTATTACCTTTTTGTTAGAGTTAACAAAATAGAGATCTCAGTAAAGTTTCGAGTTTCGACTTTGCCTCAGATGTTTCTTTTCGACTCCCTTTGTTAAAATAACTATATAAAATATTCAACTAAATACAGAATGCATATCGTAAATTAAGAACTGTAACTTTTACATGGAGGTCAGAGCTTAGATAAAATGGATTTGAAAGAATTTGATACAGAAATACTTTTACAGAATTTCTAAATCTAAGTTACATACACAATTTACATACATTTAGATTTGTGGTACACATAAGAAAGAAATGAGAGTAAGATAACAGAACTTTCATTTTTGGGGGAAATAATATTTAAGTAAGATTACTGAAGTATTTGTTTAAACAGGAAAACTGAGAGATTCTGAGAAAGATCTTTTCTCTGGCAATGTATATTAAATTGGATGACAAACTCCTAAAATTACTTGGAAACTAAAAACACTATTTCACTAAAAGGTTAAAAGACTGGATGTACGTCATATGGGTGTTTTTATCACCTGTAGGGTGGAAGTCAGGAATGGGATGGATATTGATGCCATGGATGAAGAGCGGGGAAGAGTTTAAACGGATCTGATGGGTAAGGAGTCTGCCAAACACCTGCACATACCTGAAACATCCACAAACACCTCAGTCACTCATATTGACAAGACAATACTAAATCAGGCTTCATAACACCAGCACAACTTCAGATGATGTCAATAATAAGAAAGTAAAAAGATGCATCATCCTGGTTTATTTGGCAATTTTCAGCATTTTAAAACAAAGGGATTTAGGGGGAAGAAAGAATGCATGAATATTTCCAAATAAACTACTGTAGCCAAAGGTGTGAAAAGTATGGGCGCCCGTTTCCACCACAAGATTAAAAATCAATAATTAATCATAAAAAAAGGCAATTCCAACTTTTTATCCCAAAATTCTGTCTTGTTTTTTTTTTTTTCTTAATGTAAAAAAAAGCAGTCAGAATTGCAATATAAATTCTTACTTTTTTTCTTGGAATTCTGACTTTTTATAAACTCACAACTGTGAGTTAACGTGTCTTTTCTCTCTGAATTTATAAATTTATGTTCCCCAATTTTACATTTCTCAATTGTAAAAAAAAAAAAAAATCTGTCTATTTAACTTATAATTGTGTTTTTTCCTCACAGCTCGCTAGGAGCTTGACAATGGCAATCTGACCAATCATAATGCCGATTCTGCCATTATGTCAGAAAAACAAACCAGACAGGAGAATAGATGAATGTTGGTGGACTCGAACTTGAACAATTATGTATATTGACATCTTTCTGCAGTTGAAAGAAGATCCCTTCCGATGTTCATTCATGTTTATTTTGTGCTATAATAACTAGTAAAGAGGAAAAGATGATCGGTTCAAGTGCCACTTGAACTGAGGCGCTACAGTTCTGAGAAAAAGAAAAGCTAGATATAAATTTAAACTTGCAAGATATAATGTAAACTTAGAACTAAGAAACAACAAAGTGTGTTGTGGAAACAAGCTTCCAAAGAAAAGCGTTACTGATTCTGAAAGCCGAAAAAAATTTACGTTTCTCCATTGATTTAATGCTATTCTGGGTACACCTAACTATCAAAGAGAATAAATAGCTTCTATATAGTGTTGCCAAGAACAGCTTCTTTGTGTTGTTCCAGCAAAAGATCAGAGAAGAATATTTATGTTGCCATTTTTGAAGCTTTACAATAACTCATCTTCCAAAAAGTGTTTATAGAGTCAATAGAGATAAGAGAGCATAAGGGATGGAAGATTATAGCGCACTAAAAATCAGGGGAGAAAAATTGCACATGCATGAGGGATGACAGGCGGTGTCTTTCAGCATGATGTAAAAAAAAATACATTGTAAAATGAAGATATTTCACAGAAAAAGGAAGTGGAAATAATATGAGGACATCCACATTGCATAGGGGGATTTCCTCTCATGAATGTGTCTCTGTGTGTAACCTTTGCTCATGACAGACTGCTGAGTGACCGACAGCCATAACAGCACCAACACCTCAGTATGCCTCCAGGTGAAAAGCAACAGGAACGAAGGAAAAAAGAAAGTTAATGCATAAACAAATGAGCCTTGCCTTTTCTGAGATGGAGTCATAAGGCTAACCATTTTATCACTGCAGAACTTCTTCATGGAGTACAGCTCTAACGCACGTTCCTCACTGAAAGACACAAACGAAAGTATAAACAAATCTTTCTGTTTGGTCGACTATGCAATCATTTAACATACAGTGCATGCCACAACATGCAGTTCACAATCAATTCACGATGATTTTATATATTTAAACACAGATTTTTGAAATGATGCCAGATGAAGCTATTAAGATTACTAGTAAACATTATCATGTTACAGCAGAAAATTACAGGTTTGGAACAATATGAGGGTGACCAAATGATGATAAAATGCTCATTTTGAGTAAACAATCCCTTTAAAGGTCTTAAAATAAACAGTAGATCCAAAAATCAATGTTCTGTCATGTTGTTCCAAATGCATATGACTCTCTTTCCTCCGAATGAATGATTACCAGAAACAATTGCTCTTGTAACAATCACTGAACAAAGCTTTCAAACTGGATTTGTGAACTAGTTCAATTGACTGAAAAGATCCAAATCAAAAAATGCTCAAATCTTATTCAAAATCTGGACGTTGCTAATGATTATATTCGACTTAAATTTGAATCTGTTCCTTATACATAGCTATCAAATTAATTTTGAAAAAATGAAATATAGTGCATGATCAAAAGGACTATTTTTATGTTCTATTTCGAAACTTGAACGTGCCAGAGACCATTTATTTTAATCACACAGAAACTACCGCAGGTTTAAAATGGCATGGGTGAGGGTGAGTAAATAGAACCAAAATTGTCGTTGTATTGAGATGAACTAACTCATTAAGCAGCTCGTCTGAAATAACAGTCGTCTTATTAAAGATTTTTTTAACTTGTTAACAATGAATCTGAATTGTCAAGTGGTACCTGGTGGACACATTAGATAGCTGGATGTAAGAGGATATTACCACACCCACTCTGTCTCTGCTGCCCTATGAGAGACACAGGAAGACATTAACCAACATGTACATTCCTACAGGACGGAGTCAAAGTCCCAGAGACAAATAGGCCTAATGGACTTCAAACCTGAGAATGAACAGCAAATATCTTTAAATCTCACTTTGCAGTGTAGCAGCAGCACGTTTTCAGAGTGTGCCCTAAGCCAACTGTCCATGTTTTTACACACTGAACACAGCAGATGGAGCGATGGAGCTTTTCCTTCTGGCCATCCTAGATCCACCACCTAACAGTCAGAGATGTGAGGTCACAGTTTAAGAATTCCATTTCAAATAAATGCTGTTCTTTTAAACTTATATTCGTCAAAGAATCCTGACAAAATGTTCCATGACAAAATTATATTTAGCAGTTTTCAAGATTCATAATAAGAAATGTTTTATTATATATATATATATATATATATATATATATATATATATATCTATATATATATATATATATATATATATATATATATATATATATATATATATATAGTATTACAATAAAATACTATAATGTAATACTATTTGAATAATGATATTTCTCAATATTACTATTTTGGATCAAATGAATGCAAAATTGGTGAACATAAGAGACTTATTTCAAAAAAATTACAAATCTTACCAACCCCAAACTTTTGAATGGATTATGGAAGTATACATACCATTACACATCATTAACAGTCACATGACACACAGTTTATCTTTACCCTGTGGTTCATCCTGCTGAGATCATCAGTGTGTTCGGATAAGTTAATGACCTGCGTGCAGGAAAATAAAGGTTTTGTTCCATGTGACTCCAATAGCAACAGTCTACTATCAGTCAACAAACAAACACAATGGCACCGGATTCGTTTGTTTTCTTGTCTGCTCACCATGTATCGATCTGCATGTTTGGACTGCAGCATCTGCGTGATGCTGCGCAGGTTGTGCTGGTACGTCTGCTCTGTGCAGGACTGGTGGAAGGTGATGCTAATGATACACTCCGTAATGTAGTCCAGGTCAAATTCAGATCCCTCCGCCATCACGATAGTGTTCCCTCATGGAAGGAGATCTGCAGAGAGGATGAGACTGGCTTCAGTTCAATAATGTGAACACAAATACTTTACAAGAGAAATCTGACACTTCAGTCAGTTTATGAAAGTCGTGTGTATAGTAGTGTTCTGTAGTGGAAATGCTGATGGTGGATATTTTATTACAGATGTCATGAAAATATAGTTCCAACCATCAGCATTTCCACTGTGGTCAAATGGTCAACTCCTTTTTTTAAAGGTCAAAGTTTTTTTTTTTTTTTTTTTCAGTCTCAGATTAGGATTTAATTGTAATAGTGAAGTAAACGTTAGCATTCCACTGAGGGGCAGGGTGACAGTTAACAGGTTAAACTTTTCAACCAGGAGAGAAGGCTATGACAGACATTTGAAAAGTAGAAAAAATTAATAAAAAAGAAGATACTTTACAAAGTGACTTCAGGGAATCAGAAAGAACACAAAAAAGGCCTCATGAAGAAACCAAAAATTATTATCTGTATTTAAAACCCAGAGCGTAAAAGGAAACTGAAACCACAGTCTGATTAAGCAGCAACATTTCCTTCATTAAAGATTCAGAGTCACAAGATAAAAAACTCTCACACACCAAAGACGCTTCCTCTATTTTTTTATTCACTATTTCCTTTTACTCAGAAAAGATAAGACATAATAAGTTCATAATAATACTACTTTGTGAATTACAATACGTGTATGCCTAACCAGAGTCAAAATATAATTCTTTACAAAGTTCAATCAAATGAGTTCCTTTTTTCAGCCTACTTATTTTCTGACCCACGAACACATGTAGTGCGCAAGACAACACGACTTCCAATACGCAAACACATGACAGTCTACGGGGCTCTTTAGTGGCATTGTCTGACCCTTGGCACGTGATAAGGTAAAAACAGATCAATTGAACTGAAGAAAGACTCAATATTAGACCAATCAGACTGTTTGTTTTGTGAGCGGACTTGAAATAAGTGGACACACCTATTGACAACACATAAAGAGACAGAGAGGACTTTGCTTCTCGTTTCTATTTACATCTCTGTATAAATACCAGCTTCCAAACCTACCCATTCTCCACTTCAAGCAAAGCTTTATTGTCCATGTATTGCAAAACAGATATAACCTTATACTTAAATTACACAGCAGATCAGATTCACCCACCTTCACTTTCAGCATTGCACACCTAGACCATGTGCTCCTCGTGTCAGTGTACATACATCTGGTCACTAATCTACAGTATGTTTAATCCTTAACCTGTCTTTAACCTTCAACTTGATCCATTAGAAAAGATACAAAAACTCAAATTACGTACTGATGGCTCACCTGAGTGCTGTCTTCAGCGAACAATATAGAAACAGCTGAAAAAACTCACCCTTCTGTCTTGCTGAAATCTCCTCTCTATAGTCTTCTGAAAACCTGTGAACAAGAAAAGAAATGCAGCACAAGGCTCTGTCTGAGCTCTCATGTACTTTGGCCGTAGTGCTGTATGTGCGTGTGTTCACCCGTTGTCAGCACTTGCTGTGTGGTAAGCATGAGTAAAGAAACAGTACCAGGGGAACACACCTCCCTATTACAAAAGAAAAAGCCCTGAGTCACACAATGTAGACATATGATGTAGTAATGTCTAGATTTTTTCTTTGCGTTAGAAACCAGACCTGACATAGAACTGATTGTGACATGAAAATACACAGAATTATCAGTAACCCATTGATTTCTAAATAATTCACAAAACTATGTGAGCTTTTTTTTTTTTTCATCCATATACTGTAACTGGGTCATAATGGTTAAATATTACCAGCGTGTGCATTTGAGATGCCTGGTGTTTCTAGAGTTGCGAGATTATGCCTGTCAATCACAGCTATGAAGGAGTGTGACAGCTGAAGCTTCACAAAACAGTGGAAACTTGTGTTGGGGATGTGAGGTAGTAGTGCTATTTAATGCACCTGCTAATTGATTCCAAACAACGCTGTATCCATAAGGAATCTTCAAAATCGTTTTTAATAATGTCTCGAAAATGATTACATAAAACATTTGTATAATGAATGCTAAAGTCACATTCAGCGGGAAGGCTATTTAAAGTCATGTATGATAGTACATGTGAGGTCAGACTGAGGGGCCGAAAATGGATGTGTATCTGCTGCCCCCTGCTGGATAATCAGTCAAAGAAGAAAAAAAAGGCATCATTTACTCACTCTCGTGTCATTCCAAAACTGTATGACTTACTTTATATTGCAGAATGCAAAAGTAGATATTTTAAGATAGAAATTAATTTTACTTGGTTGGAACAGCAGTTACGCTAATTATGTCTCTATGTGTTTCTCTGTTTTGCCTAGGATTTAAACAAACTCTAGTCTGGATCAAGAACATGATACAAATTCTTAAATACAAATCTGAAAATTATGTAAGATGCGTTGTTTTCTGGAAATTTGATGTAAATGAAATGAATGTAGAACATTTGAACATAAAAAAGGCAAATATCTGCCAGTGGGCTTATCTGTCTCATATTTATCTTGAACACGCATATCTGAATTTGCATCTCAAGTAAACTCATTTTCTATTAAGGACGTTTAGATGTTTGAATTGGAAACAAGACGAAAATACTGGCAAATTTATTGAATATTAAGAAGTTTATTCATGAGGGTAAATGCAACAGTTTTAATTTATTATATACAGGAATTATTCAGTGCTTTCTAAATGAACTGATACTGAACTGAAACCAGAAAACCATTAAAAATTGTACTTCAAAAAATTCTAAAAACAGTTGTTGTTTTTTTAAAGTAAAAAAAAAAGAAAAAAAAGAAAAAGAAAAAAAAAATCATTTTTATGTACATCCATTCCAGAGTCCATATATTTCCTGCACAAATCAGACATAATCGTCAGGATCAAGAAGTGTTTTCAAAGGACCTCTGGGTTGTTCTCGGAGTTCGGCTTCAAAGCGCTCACGCTCCTTAAAGTAACGATTGACATCCTGGATTGTTTTTCCCGTAAAAAAGGTCCCAACAGCATACAGCATTGCGGTTATAATTCCAAACAGTGCAACAGATGCATCTCCCCCATTCACACTGCAGTTCATCCAGGTATATCCATTACGAGCATACAGTCGTTCACGCCGAGTGCACACATCAGTTGAGTTCACCGAGATCACGAAGTGCAGATACAAACCTACCGCAACCACGTAAGCAACTGCACCAATGATCTGGAATGCAAACTGTCCAATCAGGAGCTTCCGTGGAAGCCTGTGGGGGGGTTTGCTGCTGGACACTATGAATAGGAGTGAAAGTGCACCAAAGGTAAGGCTGAAGGCCACACCGCCATAGACTCCCGGTGCTCTCAGCTGTCCGTACTGCATGTCAAGCTCACGCACCTGCTGTAGCTCCACCCCCTCAAAAGGAATGATGGCATCAACAAAGCTCGTTCCACCCATACCCATCGCAGACATACCCAGCTGTGACATGTGAGCAGCCACCACGCAGATGAGCACCAACGCATTGGTTAGCACGGCGCATATTAACACAATACCTGAAACAAAAACAGAAACACATGCAACTTAGAAACTGCAAACTTGGTTGGAGCAGGAAGTTTCTTAACTTTTTAATGCCTAAATCTTCTAAATATGATGCTCAGTCGTGTGAGGAATGCCCATCGTTAAATTTTCTGTAAGGGTAGGGTTTCTATCCAATATCATGATATAAAATAAATGGTTTAGTCTTACCTAACAGATGTATATAAAATAAATAAAATAAAAAATTCTCACCCCAGTATTATTTTTTCTGTCCAACTTTAAGTCACTATCCAGAACAAATCCCAGATTTTTTACACTAATTTAACATAACCAGTCAAAGAAGTTGCATTAAAGCACATCATGTTTTCTAGGGCCAAACACAATGACTTTCGTTTTGTTTTCGTTAAAGGGGGGGTGAAATGCTATTTCATGCATACTGAGTTTTTTACACTGTTAAAGAGTTGGATTCCCATGCTAAACATGGACAAAGTTTCAAAAATTAAGTTGTACGTTTGAAGGAGTATTTCTGTTCCAAAAATACTCCTTCCGGTTTGTCACAAGTTTCAGAAAGTTTTTTTCGAGTATGGCACTGTGTGACGTTAGATGGAGTGGAATTTCCTTATATGGGTCCTGAGAGCACTTCTCCCGGAAGAGCGCGCGCTCCTGTATAGCAGAGAACTGAGAGCATTCACTGATCAGAGCGAGAGCGTCGCGAAATGTCACAAAAGGAGTGTGTTTTTGGTTGCCAGGGCAAGACAACCCTGCACAGATTACCTAAAGAGAAACAGCATTAAGGGACCAGTGGATGGAGTTCATTTTTACAGAGCATCAACGGAGTTGTGTAAGTGTTTGTGTTTGTTCCCCTGCATTTCGAAGATGCTTGTTTTACAAACAAGGCCCAGTTTGACGACGGATTTGCATATTGTTTATTTCTTAAGGATAATGCAGTCCCAACGAAAAAGGGTCACGATCGTGTGTTGGAACCGCATGCAGTGAGTAAAACGGCTTTAAATATCTCTGTGTTGTTAACTTAGCTATCGCTGCGTAAGCACATCAAGTAAACAACATGCGATGTTGTCATCAAACTGCACTTTCCACATGTACATCTTAAAAAAATAAAAATAAAGACGACAAAGTGGAACTTAGTCATTTTCCAAAACCGCTAAGCAAATATATATACAGTTTCAGTACATACCACATAGAGACGCTGTTGTTGCTGCTGCTCTTGTTCAATTTCAGCCTCTGGATCTGATTCTGGATCATAAATATACGCTGAATCTGACTGTTAGCAATGGTTTGTTTTGGTTGGTTTTGTCCTCACTTAATGTCACAGCTTCCAAACGCTATCAAAGCAAAAGCCTACTGGCGCTCGTGATTCTTTAGCTCCGCCCACACGTCACGCCTACAGACGCTCGTGTTTTTCCGGGAAAAATCGGTACAGACTATCTTTCTCTTATGAATATAATAAAACTAAAGACTTTTTGGAGTTATGAAGGATGCAGTACTACTCTATAGGTACTCAAGATTAACAGGATATTGAGTGAAAACAAGCATTTCACCCCCTCTTTAAGCTTCAAAAAATACGCGGGCAAAGCTTCAAAAAAACGTGCGGGCAAAACACCTTGTAATGCATGCTGATAGAGCATCGAGTGAATTTGAATTTAACTCTCTCACTGGCAAATAAATCTGCGTATCTACAGCATAACAATGGAATTAGAGTTGTTCTGATTCCGATACTAGTATCGGAAATATCTCCGATACCACAACAAATTCTGGCACCAGCATTGGCGAGTACATGAACCCATATACTGATCCGATAACATTTTCTTAAACAAGACCTAGTTATGACCGCTAGTTTTGCCTATTCTATATCTCTGTGGGTGACGGGCGCAGATGCGCGGGAGCTCGCTGTTTTGTAGTCTCCGCTGTGTGTCACTATATGAGGACACGAACGCATAAACAGTCACTTCATGAAAATTTACCGTTTCATTTGAGAAAACTGTCATATCATAAACACTGACACTCAAAGATCTTCATGGCAGCCCATTAAAATAAATGTTCGGTTTAACTTAAGTAAATTGACAATATATTAAGCTACTGTTGTAGCCTACAGTAGATTTAGCTATGTCTCTATGTAGTAATAATAATACGTCTCTATTAATAATAATAATAATAATAATTATGCCTAGACGCTTGCTTGTTTTTCACTTGTTTTGTTGTAAAGAGATTATCTGATTAATATATCATTTTTTATATTCCTAGACTTATTTGTTGCAGTTTTTTAAACAGTTATATTGTAAAACTAAAATACCTTTTTTGGTTTGCGGTGTTAGATTTTTGGCTGCATTTGAAGTTATTTTTTGCTTCAGAAAATAAATAATACTGTCAAATTCATGTCAGGTAATAAAAATACTGTAATGAATACAGTAGTTCACCATGTATTTGTTCATGTTTTATTAAGGGATCAGTCTGAAGCACACCATAAAATAATTCTAGCAATTTACACAGGGCTAGTAGTACATAAAGCTGTATATACAGATACACACCCAAGTATCGGATCAGTACTCGGTATCGACCGATACCCTGAGCCCAGGTATTGGAATCGGCATCGGGAAGAGAAAAAGTGTATCGGAACATCTCTAAATGGAATGATACTTCATATTTCTGAAAAATGGCCCCCAATGTTAGCATATAAAGGGAAAAAAGAATTGGGGCAATAATTGAGCCTTGTGGGAGTCCCCAAGGAAGATGTAATCTTGATAAATTACAGTCTAACAGAAAAAATATATATATTTTTTTTCATTACCTTTTAGGCCAACCCAAGTGTTCCAAGTGGTTAATTAAAATCTCATGGTCCACCATATCGAATGCTGCACTAAAATATTTTCGCCATTATCTAGTGAAACAAAGATGTCAATTAACACTTTGACCAACAGTGTCTCAGTGCTATGGCAGGGCTTAAAGGCTGACTGAAAGGGCTCACCAAATTGGATTCATAGTGATATCTGCTTTTAATTGCTTAAAGAGCACTTTTTCTAAGGACCCTTACCGTGAATAAAAAAGGTACATTTGAGATTGGTCTAACTGATCCTCTATTGCCATTTTATGCCTACTCTAGCATGCTTAAAATCTGCTGGACAGGTGCCCTGGCTCAGGCATTTGTTAATTAGGTTCAACACCGTGGTCCCTACACTAGCAAAAATCTGCTTAAAAAGGCGAGGTGACATAACATCACCTTTAGATTAAGATGTACAACAATATCTGCCAAAACTGGAAGGGTAATATGATGGAATTCTCTCCATTGAAATGATGGAACCACCTGCAACTTCTGTAATGTAGAATGTAAACCAACAATTGTATCATTAAAAATATTCAAAAAGTCTTCGCAATTTAGGATTGAAGGATCTCGATACCTGGTTTGACTAGGATTAATAACCAAAATTATATATTTTACTCTTAAATAAATTAATTTCAATAAATAAAAATAACAATATATATTTTTTTATGTATATATTTGAATCAAAAGAGGATTACTACTAGAGGATTTAATCCTTTTAATGCAGTTTATATATATATATATATATATATATATATATATATATATATATATATATATATATATATATCTATATCTATATCTATATAGATATATATATATATATATATATATATATTTTTTTTTTTTTTTTTACCTCAAGTATTTTTTTCTCAAATAAAATACATACAGAATCAGAATCTTAAACCTTACAGAATCATGTAATTAATCTTGTTTAATTAACTTAATATACAAAAACCCCAGATTCCGTTTGAAAACAGAAGAGATACAAGAGGAAATATGGAGGCCTTCAAATATTGTTTTGAAAAATGGTTGGACTTTAAGTCAAAATGGACGAGAATATTATAGAAAACCCCTTACTCCTACAAAGACAATCAATATATCTGTAAGTGCCTTTAAATTTCAGTTTTATTGTGTGCAACGGAGCATGTTTTTAAGTGTGTGAAAGAAAAACATACTGACATGTATGTGCCTCATTTTATGAACTTTTGTTTATACAAGCATGCAAATACAGGTCACCTGCTACCATAACGCAAGTTAAAACTTTTTTTTTATATATATTAAAATAAAAATGACAAACAGTAATACACATAAACAGTAATACACTGTATATTGCGAGTATGAGAAAAAAAAAATTGTTACATATCTCTCAGGGTTTGAAAATGAAAGATTGGTATCAACAAGCTTAAAAAAGCCAAACCGGTTAGACCAGCGGAAAGGAGGAAGGGGGGTAAAATACACTGTGTCATGTCAGAAGGTGTGACTTGAGCTAGACTGAAACCAGACCTGTGTGAGTGCATGTTAAAAAATCTGACACCCAAATTCAGAGAATTAACTGAAACTGGTTTCAGACATTTTGACGTAGTTTTTTAGATACTTAATTCCAACATACACGGCAGCGTTTGCCTTTCAGTCTAATATTCATCTCCCATCCATAGTTACATCCGTCTGTGAATGCCTACCTCTCCTGGAACAGATGTAAGAGCACTTTGACTGCCTGTGCTCCTCTCGAGGAGCGCTCCTCACATGTCTCTGAGAAGAACCCCTGGGGTAGTACGGCGGCTGGCCAGATGACCTGGGTCAGATACAATTATAAAAGATGAAAAACAAATTCCGGTTTAATGTGTATGTTGTTGTTTATTTGAACAGGCAGAGTGTCATCTCACCTCTCACTGCCTGATCGCTCTCTAGGATTGTCTCGTTGGCTGCGGGGCTCTCGGTCTCGCCTCTCACTATAGTGTCCCCCATTTCTCTCTCTCTGTGGACGATGGTTTCTTGTCGACTGGCTCATTGCTTCATGAGGGAAATATGCTTTGGTGCATTATGTGCTTATAGCATAAGTTTACATATTTTACACAACCAGAGATAATGACTTTGAGGCAACCCAGAGACCCCAACATAAAAAGGGATGTAAATGTAATAATAATTTTAATTTATTTATTTATGTACATACATTTTATGTATGTCTCAATTATAGAATGTACGTTTTATTTATTTATTTATTTAGGGTTCATTTTTTCTATTTTCTTCTCACAGACTCATAACACCATAACATCCAGAGGTCAATAGATTTACTTATTTATTAGATTTATAGAGTAGCCCACAATCTCTATTATTATCCATCATTAAAGCTACAAAGATTTTTATGTAGGCTAATGTAGTTTTAATGATAGATAGATAGATAGATATATATAAGCAAATCTGTCAATTATATCTTAATCACAATCCTTCTGTTTCAGCTTTCTGCCTCACCTGCGCCTTAGTTTCGGTAAAGAAGTTTCAATCGTCTCATTTCAGATGACTTCAGCCAAAACATTAAACTTTATTTTTTTCTCGTATACATATAAAATAATGTTTCTATACACATTGAACAAACACATCTTACCTGCTTAATAGACGTCGATCACATTTGTTTAGTTTTTCCTAATCAAAACTGCAGACATGAGATTTTGACCGAACCTTGTCAGTGAAGTCACGCGATGATTACCTGCAATGGGTGGAGTTGAGGTGACAGACGTACCCACGCGCATGTCTATGCCCACGCGTACCCATAACGTCGCCGCCATATTGGTGCGGGCAACTGAACTCTCAAAACCCTCCTATCAGGACAGAAGAAAACATACCTGATTTGTAGGCAGCTTTGGCAAATACAAACCGTCGTACGATAATAAAAACAGATCTCGGGATATTATCTTTCACAGGTAAGACTGAACAGTTGTTTCTGGATGTTTTTTTTTTTTTTTTTGTCATTTATACAATTATGTTGACAGCTTAATTACCCATCCGTGTCGCTAGTTTGCTGTGAAAGCTGAAACTTTATAATAATTCAAAGTTTAAAATTAATTCTTATTAAGTTTTAACTTAATATTGAAGTTTATATCATAAACTAAATGGTGTTATGAGCTCAATATGTAGCTACAGTGTGCACTTTGACAAGTCTCAGACTGTCAGGATTAGTGATGGAGCTGAAGCATCTCTATTTTAATTTCACTAACGTTACTTATTTACAAAGATTAAATTTATCATTGGTTATAATGATTTCATGGCATATCATAAAACTGTGAACTGATTATATATACATTTTATATATAAACTTTATATAAAACTTTGTTGCCTATGGAACATTTTAAATCTATTATTCGGTCATTCGAAGAAGATTCATTGATTTGTAATTGTTTTTAAGTGTTTTAAATTGTACATTTGTTGTTTTAATCTGTAAGTGTGACTGTAACTCCTGTCCATTCTTGGCCAGGACTCTCCTGTGAAAGAGATTTTAATCTCAGAGAGATTTTCCTGGTTAAATAAAGGTCAAAAAAAAAAAAAAAAAATTGCAAACAGGACAAGGAAAACCTTAAGGAATGCTGACGAGAGCTGTTCCCTTTCGAAAGCTACAGTCGATGCTGCGCTACTCAGTGCATTGGGAAACTCTTAATCGTGACCAGGTGTGAATAATGTGTAACAGGTCAATAGAATCAGTGTTGCCAGATCTCGCGAGACAAATACGCAACCAGGCCTGTGGAAAAACAATAAATTAAAAAAAAAGCGACTTTTTCTACGGAGCCCCCTAGGTTCTGTGAAGAGAAAAATAAACTGGATGTAAATTGGCAATCTGTACCCACAGTTTTAAAATCCGTCCCCACTAATTGTAAAACGTACACACAGATTGTCAATTTACGTCCATGTGGACAGATTAGTAGTTTATTTATTGTCCTGAGCTTCAGGGATAATGACCACAAGAGGGAGTTAAACCACCTTTTAACATTATTTTCCCTTTTAACATTATTTCCCTTTAACGAAAATTAACCATGGTTTTACTACAAATAACCAGTTTAACCATGGTATTTGTAGTAAATCTGTGGTTATACAAATGGTAGTCAACACGACAAAAAACCATGGGCTACTACAGTTTTACTATAAGAAAACCATGGTTATTTTTCATAAGGGTTAACATTAGAAACTAATGGGATATCAAATAGACTGATGCACTGAGTACACTATATACACAGTAAACATCTGATAATTACAATTTTGCACACACAAATAAATATCATCATGAATTCACAAATTCTTTATTTATTATTGCATAATTAAAAAACTGATTGCCCTTCTCTGCCTCTGATTGGCTAGTACACATTGCCATCTGTGTCAGAGCCAATTGGAAGGAGGATGTCGGTGGGAAAAAATTCTGGGCTGCGTTCAGCCCCGACAAAACGGTGTACAACGTTTTTAAACAGAACGGTGATGCGTTGAACGCACTGTTCTGATGACGCAAGAGTTGCAACTATGGCAGCTGAGGAAGGCCATTCTTTGTGAAGAATTTTTCAGAGCCATCTATTTAGCCTTCACATACTGACTTTATTTGTAGTTCATACGGTTTTAATACCCTGTATTTTCTTTCTCATTTTTAGGAAAAGCACTTAATTACCATTGTTTATTTCTATTCCAAATGTCATACACTTGCAATGAAGCTAAAAATATAAACAACTACATCATGTTGATATCCTATATTTTCACAATAAAACTTACGACAAACAGTCTTCTAATATCCTCAGTTGTTGCGTATACCGAGCTGCAACGAACACATTTGTACATTATTTTCCTTGAAGCCATTGTGTGAGTTCACTTTAATACCGCATGCTTTATAAACATGTTGCTGCTGATTGGACTTCAGTTCTGACACACCACCAAACAAGAGAAAACGCATCTCAACA